>NW_026989193.1:0-84273 GCF_030222135.1 Aotus nancymaae
GTGCACTCAACTTCCAGAGTTAAACCCGTGTGTGGATTCAGCAGTCTGCAGAGACTTTCTCTGCAGAGTCCCAAAACAGGCGTTTTCAGCCCATTACCGGCATATGGAAGAAACAGCAGTAAGCACAGGGAAATATCTGCTTCTAAATCCAAAACGCAGCTATCTAACAGAACGGTTGTCAATGTGTGCACTCAACTTCCAGAGTTAAACCCGTGTGTGGATTCAGCAGTCTGCAGAGACTTTCTCTGCAGAGTCCCAAAACAGGCGTTTTCAGCCCATTACCGGCATATGGAAGAAACAGCAGTAAGCACAGGGAAATATCTGCTTCTAAATCCAAAACGCAGCTATCTAACAGAACGGTTGTCAATGTGTGCACTCAACTTCCAGAGTTAAACCCGTGTGTGGATTCAGCAGTCTGCAGAGACTTTCTCTGCAGAGTCCCAAAACAGGCGTTTTCAGCCCATTACCGGCATATGGAAGAAACAGCAGTAAGCACAGGGAAATATCTGCTTCTAAATCCAAAACGCAGCTATCTAACAGAACGGTTGTCAATGTGTGCACTCAACTTCCAGAGTTAAACCCGTGTGTGGATTCAGCAGTCTGCAGAGACTTTCACTGCAGAGTCCCAAGACAGGCGTTTTCAGCCCATTACCGGCATATGGAAGAAACAGCAGTAAGCACAGGGAAATATCTGCTTCTAAATCCAAAACGCAGCTATCTAACAGAACGGTTGTCAATGTGTGCACTCAACTTCCAGAGTTAAACCCGTGTGTGGATTCAGCAGTCTGCAGAGACTTTCTCTGCAGAGTTCCAAAACAGGCGTTTTCAGCCCATTACCGGCATATGGAAGAAACAGCAGTAAGCACAGGGAAATATCTGCTTCTAAATCCAAAACGCAGCTATCTAACAGAACGGTTGTCAATGTGTGCACTCAACTTCCAGAGTTAAACCCGTGTGTGGATTCAGCAGTCTGCAGAGACTTTCTCTGCAGAGTCCCAAGACAGGCGTTTTCAGCCCATTACCGGCATATGGAAGAAACAGCAGTAAGCACAGGGAAATATCTGCTTCTAAATCCAAAACGCAGCTATCTAACAGAACGGTTGTCAATGTGTGCACTCAACTTCCAGAGTTAAACCCGTGTGTGGATTCAGCAGTCTGCAGAGACTTTCTCTGCAGAGTCCCAAAACAGGCGTTTTCAGCCCATTACCGGCATATGGAAGAAACAGCAGTAAGCACAGGGAAATATCTGCTTCTAAATCCAAAACGCAGCTATCTAACAGAACGGTTGTCAATGTGTGCACTCAACTTCCAGAGTTAAACCCGTGTGTGGATTCAGCAGTCTGCAGAGACTTTCTCTGCAGAGTCCCAAAACAGGCGTTTTCAGCCCATTACCGGCATATGGAAGAAACAGCAGTAAGCACAGGGAAATATCTGCTTCTAAATCCAAAACGCAGCTATCTAACAGAACGGTTGTCAATGTGTGCACTCAACTTCCAGAGTTAAACCCGTGTGTGGATTCAGCAGTCTGCAGAGACTTTCTCTGCAGAGTCCCAAGACAGGCGTTTTCAGCCCATTACCGGCATATGGAAGAAACAGCAGTAAGCACAGGGAAATATCTGCTTCTAAATCCAAAACGCAGCTATCTAACAGAACGGTTGTCAATGTGTGCACTCAACTTCCAGAGTTAAACCCGTGTGTGGATTCAGCAGTCTGCAGAGACTTTCTCTGCAGAGTCCCAAAACAGGCGTTTTCAGCCCATTACCGGCATATGGAAGAAACAGCAGTAAGCACAGGGAAATATCTGCTTCTAAATCCAAAACGCAGCTATCTAACAGAACGGTTGTCAATGTGTGCACTCAACTTCCAGAGTTAAACCCGTGTGTGGATTCAGCAGTCTGCAGAGACTTTCTCTGCAGAGTCCCAAAACAGGCGTTTTCAGCCCATTACCGGCATATGGAAGAAACAGCAGTAAGCACAGGGAAATATCTGCTTCTAAATCCAAAACGCAGCTATCTAACAGAACGGTTGTCAATGTGTGCACTCAACTTCCAGAGTTAAACCCGTGTGTGGATTCAGCAGTCTGCAGAGACTTTCTCTGCAGAGTCCCAAGACAGGCGTTTTCAGCCCATTACCGGCATATGGAAGAAACAGCAGTAAGCACAGGGAAATATCTGCTTCTAAATCCAAAACGCAGCTATCTAACAGAACGGTTGTCAATGTGTGCACTCAACTTCCAGAGTTAAACCCGTGTGTGGATTCAGCAGTCTGCAGAGACTTTCTCTGCAGAGTCCCAAGACAGGCGTTTTCAGCCCATTACCGGCATATGGAAGAAACAGCAGTAAGCACAGGGAAATATCTGCTTCTAAATCCAAAACGCAGCTATCTAACAGAACGGTTGTCAATGTGTGCACTCAACTTCCAGAGTTAAACCCGTGTGTGGATTCAGCAGTCTGCAGAGACTTTCTCTGCAGAGTCCCAAAACAGGCGTTTTCAGCCCATTACCGGCATATGGAAGAAACAGCAGTAAGCACAGGGAAATATCTGCTTCTAAATCCAAAACGCAGCTATCTAACAGAACGGTTGTCAATGTGTGCACTCAACTTCCAGAGTTAAACCCGTGTGTGGATTCAGCAGTCTGCAGAGACTTTCTCTGCAGAGTCCCAAAACAGGCGTTTTCAGCCCATTACCGGCATATGGAAGAAACAGCAGTAAGCACAGGGAAATATCTGCTTCTAAATCCAAAACGCAGCTATCTAACAGAACGGTTGTCAATGTGTGCACTCAACTTCCAGAGTTAAACCCGTGTGTGGATTCAGCAGTCTGCAGAGACTTTCACTGCAGAGTCCCAAGACAGGCGTTTTCAGCCCATTACCGGCATATGGAAGAAACAGCAGTAAGCACAGGGAAATATCTGCTTCTAAATCCAAAACGCAGCTATCTAACAGAACGGTTGTCAATGTGTGCACTCAACTTCCAGAGTTAAACCCGTGTGTGGATTCAGCAGTCTGCAGAGACTTTCTCTGCAGAGTCCCAAAACAGGCGTTTTCAGCCCATTACCGGCATATGGAAGAAACAGCAGTAAGCACAGGGAAATATCTGCTTCTAAATCCAAAACGCAGCTATCTAACAGAACGGTTGTCAATGTGTGCACTCAACTTCCAGAGTTAAACCCGTGTGTGGATTCAGCAGTCTGCAGAGACTTTCTCTGCAGAGTCCCAAGACAGGCGTTTTCAGCCCATTACCGGCATATGGAAGAAACAGCAGTAAGCACAGGGAAATATCTGCTTCTAAATCCAAAACGCAGCTATCTAACAGAACGGTTGTCAATGTGTGCACTCAACTTCCAGAGTTAAACCCGTGTGTGGATTCAGCAGTCTGCAGAGACTTTCTCTGCAGAGTCCCAAGACAGGCGTTTTCAGCCCATTACCGGCATATGGAAGAAACAGCAGTAAGCACAGGGAAATATCTGCTTCTAAATCCAAAACGCAGCTATCTAACAGAACGGTTGTCAATGTGTGCACTCAACTTCCAGAGTTAAACCCGTGTGTGGATTCAGCAGTCTGCAGAGACTTTCTCTGCAGAGTCCCAAGACAGGCGTTTTCAGCCCATTACCGGCATATGGAAGAAACAGCAGTAAGCACAGGGAAATATCTGCTTCTAAATCCAAAACGCAGCTATCTAACAGAACGGTTGTCAATGTGTGCACTCAACTTCCAGAGTTAAACCCGTGTGTGGATTCAGCAGTCTGCAGAGACTTTCTCTGCAGAGTCCCAAGACAGGCGTTTTCAGCCCATTACCGGCATATGGAAGAAACAGCAGTAAGCACAGGGAAATATCTGCTTCTAAATCCAAAACGCAGCTATCTAACAGAACGGTTGTCAATGTGTGCACTCAACTTCCAGAGTTAAACCCGTGTGTGGATTCAGCAGTCTGCAGAGACTTTCTCTGCAGAGTCCCAAGACAGGCGTTTTCAGCCCATTACCGGCATATGGAAGAAACAGCAGTAAGCACAGGGAAATATCTGCTTCTAAATCCAAAACGCAGCTATCTAACAGAACGGTTGTCAATGTGTGCACTCAACTTCCAGAGTTAAACCCGTGTGTGGATTCAGCAGTCTGCAGAGACTTTCTCTGCAGAGTCCCAAAACAGGCGTTTTCAGCCCATTACCGGCATATGGAAGAAACAGCAGTAAGCACAGGGAAATATCTGCTTCTAAATCCAAAACGCAGCTATCTAACAGAACGGTTGTCAATGTGTGCACTCAACTTCCAGAGTTAAACCCGTGTGTGGATTCAGCAGTCTGCAGAGACTTTCTCTGCAGAGTCCCAAGACAGGCGTTTTCAGCCCATTACCGGCATATGGAAGAAACAGCAGTAAGCACAGGGAAATATCTGCTTCTAAATCCAAAACGCAGCTATCTAACAGAACGGTTGTCAATGTGTGCACTCAACTTCCAGAGTTAAACCCGTGTGTGGATTCAGCAGTCTGCAGAGACTTTCTCTGCAGAGTCCCAAGACAGGCGTTTTCAGCCCATTACCGGCATATGGAAGAAACAGCAGTAAGCACAGGGAAATATCTGCTTCTAAATCCAAAACGCAGCTATCTAACAGAACGGTTGTCAATGTGTGCACTCAACTTCCAGAGTTAAACCCGTGTGTGGATTCAGCAGTCTGCAGAGACTTTCTCTGCAGAGTCCCAAAACAGGCGTTTTCAGCCCATTACCGGCATATGGAAGAAACAGCAGTAAGCACAGGGAAATATCTGCTTCTAAATCCAAAACGCAGCTATCTAACAGAACGGTTGTCAATGTGTGCACTCAACTTCCAGAGTTAAACCCGTGTGTGGATTCAGCAGTCTGCAGAGACTTTCTCTGCAGAGTCCCAAAACAGGCGTTTTCAGCCCATTACCGGCATATGGAAGAAACAGCAGTAAGCACAGGGAAATATCTGCTTCTAAATCCAAAACGCAGCTATCTAACAGAACGGTTGTCAATGTGTGCACTCAACTTCCAGAGTTAAACCCGTGTGTGGATTCAGCAGTCTGCAGAGACTTTCTCTGCAGAGTCCCAAGACAGGCGTTTTCAGCCCATTACCGGCATATGGAAGAAACAGCAGTAAGCACAGGGAAATATCTGCTTCTAAATCCAAAACGCAGCTATCTAACAGAACGGTTGTCAATGTGTGCACTCAACTTCCAGAGTTAAACCCGTGTGTGGATTCAGCAGTCTGCAGAGACTTTCTCTGCAGAGTCCCAAAACAGGCGTTTTCAGCCCATTACCGGCATATGGAAGAAACAGCAGTAAGCACAGGGAAATATCTGCTTCTAAATCCAAAACGCAGCTATCTAACAGAACGGTTGTCAATGTGTGCACTCAACTTCCAGAGTTAAACCCGTGTGTGGATTCAGCAGTCTGCAGAGACTTTCTCTGCAGAGTCCCAAAACAGGCGTTTTCAGCCCATTACCGGCATATGGAAGAAACAGCAGTAAGCACAGGGAAATATCTGCTTCTAAATCCAAAACGCAGCTATCTAACAGAACGGTTGTCAATGTGTGCACTCAACTTCCAGAGTTAAACCCGTGTGTGGATTCAGCAGTCTGCAGAGACTTTCTCTGCAGAGTCCCAAGACAGGCGTTTTCAGCCCATTACCGGCATATGGAAGAAACAGCAGTAAGCACAGGGAAATATCTGCTTCTAAATCCAAAACGCAGCTATCTAACAGAACGGTTGTCAATGTGTGCACTCAACTTCCAGAGTTAAACCCGTGTGTGGATTCAGCAGTCTGCAAACACTTTCTCTGCAGAGTCCCAAAACAGGCGTTTTCAGCCCATTACCGGCATATGGAAGAAACAGCAGTAAGCACAGGGAAATATCTGCTTCTAAATCCAAAACGCAGCTATCTAACAGAACGGTTGTCAATGTGTGCACTCAACTTCCAGAGTTAAACCCGTGTGTGGATTCAGCAGTCTGCAGAGACTTTCTCTGCAGAGTCCCAAAACAGGCGTTTTCAGCCCATTACCGGCATATGGAAGAAACAGCAGTAAGCACAGGGAAATATCTGCTTCTAAATCCAAAACGCAGCTATCTAACAGAACGGTTGTCAATGTGTGCACTCAACTTCCAGAGTTAAACCCGTGTGTGGATTCAGCAGTCTGCAGAGACTTTCTCTGCAGAGTCCCCAAGACAGGCGTTTTCAGCCCATTACCGGCATATGGAAGAAACAGCAGTAAGCACAGGGAAATATCTGCTTCTAAATCCAAAACGCAGCTATCTAACAGAACGGTTGTCAATGTGTGCACTCAACTTCCAGAGTTAAACCCGTGTGTGGATTCAGCAGTCTGCAGAGACTTTCTCTGCAGAGTCCCAAAACAGGCGTTTTCAGCCCATTACCGGCATATGGAAGAAACAGCAGTAAGCACAGGGAAATATCTGCTTCTAAATCCAAAACGCAGCTATCTAACAGAACGGTTGTCAATGTGTGCACTCAACTTCCAGAGTTAAACCCGTGTGTGGATTCAGCAGTCTGCAGAGACTTTCTCTGCAGAGTCCCAAAACAGGCGTTTTCAGCCCATTACCGGCATATGGAAGAAACAGCAGTAAGCACAGGGAAATATCTGCTTCTAAATCCAAAACGCAGCTATCTAACAGAACGGTTGTCAATGTGTGCACTCAACTTCCAGAGTTAAACCCGTGTGTGGATTCAGCAGTCTGCAGAGACTTTCTCTGCAGAGTCCCAAGACAGGCGTTTTCAGCCCATTACCGGCATATGGAAGAAACAGCAGTAAGCACAGGGAAATATCTGCTTCTAAATCCAAAACGCAGCTATCTAACAGAACGGTTGTCAATGTGTGCACTCAACTTCCAGAGTTAAACCCGTGTGTGGATTCAGCAGTCTGCAGAGACTTTCTCTGCAGAGTCCCAAAACAGGCGTTTTCAGCCCATTACCGGCATATGGAAGAAACAGCAGTAAGCACAGGGAAATATCTGCTTCTAAATCCAAAACGCAGCTATCTAACAGAACGGTTGTCAATGTGTGCACTCAACTTCCAGAGTTAAACCCGTGTGTGGATTCAGCAGTCTGCAGAGACTTTCTCTGCAGAGTCCCAAAACAGGCGTTTTCAGCCCATTACCGGCATATGGAAGAAACAGCAGTAAGCACAGGGAAATATCTGCTTCTAAATCCAAAACGCAGCTATCTAACAGAACGGTTGTCAATGTGTGCACTCAACTTCCAGAGTTAAACCCGTGTGTGGATTCAGCAGTCTGCAGAGACTTTCTCTGCAGAGTCCCAAAACAGGCGTTTTCAGCCCATTACCGGCATATGGAAGAAACAGCAGTAAGCACAGGGAAATATCTGCTTCTAAATCCAAAACGCAGCTATCTAACAGAACGGTTGTCAATGTGTGCACTCAACTTCCAGAGTTAAACCCGTGTGTGGATTCAGCAGTCTGCAGAGACTTTCTCTGCAGAGTCCCAAAACAGGCGTTTTCAGCCCATTACCGGCATATGGAAGAAACAGCAGTAAGCACAGGGAAATATCTGCTTCTAAATCCAAAACGCAGCTATCTAACAGAACGGTTGTCAATGTGTGCACTCAACTTCCAGAGTTAAACCCGTGTGTGGATTCAGCAGTCTGCAGAGACTTTCTCTGCAGAGTCCCAAAACAGGCGTTTTCAGCCCATTACCGGCATATGGAAGAAACAGCAGTAAGCACAGGGAAATATCTGCTTCTAAATCCAAAACGCAGCTATCTAACAGAACGGTTGTCAATGTGTGCACTCAACTTCCAGAGTTAAACCCGTGTGTGGATTCAGCAGTCTGCAGAGACTTTCTCTGCAGAGTCCCAAGACAGGCGTTTTCAGCCCATTACCGGCATATGGAAGAAACAGCAGTAAGCACAGGGAAATATCTGCTTCTAAATCCAAAACGCAGCTATCTAACAGAACGGTTGTCAATGTGTGCACTCAACTTCCAGAGTTAAACCCGTGTGTGGATTCAGCAGTCTGCAAACACTTTCTCTGCAGAGTCCCAAAACAGGCGTTTTCAGCCCATTACCGGCATATGGAAGAAACAGCAGTAAGCACAGGGAAATATCTGCTTCTAAATCCAAAACGCAGCTATCTAACAGAACGGTTGTCAATGTGTGCACTCAACTTCCAGAGTTAAACCCGTGTGTGGATTCAGCAGTCTGCAGAGACTTTCTCTGCAGAGTCCCAAAACAGGCGTTTTCAGCCCATTACCGGCATATGGAAGAAACAGCAGTAAGCACAGGGAAATATCTGCTTCTAAATCCAAAACGCAGCTATCTAACAGAACGGTTGTCAATGTGTGCACTCAACTTCCAGAGTTAAACCCGTGTGTGGATTCAGCAGTCTGCAGAGACTTTCTCTGCAGAGTCCCAAGACAGGCGTTTTCAGCCCATTACCGGCATATGGAAGAAACAGCAGTAAGCACAGGGAAATATCTGCTTCTAAATCCAAAACGCAGCTATCTAACAGAACGGTTGTCAATGTGTGCACTCAACTTCCAGAGTTAAACCCGTGTGTGGATTCAGCAGTCTGCAGAGACTTTCTCTGCAGACTTCCAAAACAGGCGTTTTCAGCCCATTACCGGCATATGGAAGAAACAGCAGTAAGCACAGGGAAATATCTGCTTCTAAATCCAAAACGCAGCTATCTAACAGAACGGTTGTCAATGTGTGCACTCAACTTCCAGAGTTAAACCCGTGTGTGGATTCAGCAGTCTGCAGAGACTTTCTCTGCAGAGTCCCAAAACAGGCGTTTTCAGCCCATTACCGGCATATGGAAGAAACAGCAGTAAGCACAGGGAAATATCTGCTTCTAAATCCAAAACGCAGCTATCTAACAGAACGGTTGTCAATGTGTGCACTCAACTTCCAGAGTTAAACCCGTGTGTGGATTCAGCAGTCTGCAGAGACTTTCTCTGCAGAGTCCCAAAACAGGCGTTTTCAGCCCATTACCGGCATATGGAAGAAACAGCAGTAAGCACAGGGAAATATCTGCTTCTAAATCCAAAACGCAGCTATCTAACAGAACGGTTGTCAATGTGTGCACTCAACTTCCAGAGTTAAACCCGTGTGTGGATTCAGCAGTCTGCAGAGACTTTCTCTGCAGAGTCCCAAAACAGGCGTTTTCAGCCCATTACCGGCATATGGAAGAAACAGCAGTAAGCACAGGGAAATATCTGCTTCTAAATCCAAAACGCAGCTATCTAACAGAACGGTTGTCAATGTGTGCACTCAACTTCCAGAGTTAAACCCCGTGTGTGGATTCAGCAGTCTGCAGAGACTTTCTCTGCAGAGTCCCAAAACAGGCGTTTTCAGCCCATTACCGGCATATGGAAGAAACAGCTGTAAGCACAGGGAAATATCTGCTTCTAAATCCAAAACGCAGCTATCTAACAGAAGGGTTGTCAATGTGTGCACTCAACTTCCAGAGTTAAACCCGTGTGTGGATTCAGCAGTCTGCAGAGACTTTCTCTGCAGAGTCCCAAGACAGGCGTTTTCAGCCCATTACCGGCATATGGAAGAAACAGCAGTAAGCACAGGGAAATATCTGCTTCTAAATCCAAAACGCAGCTATCTAACAGAACGGTTGTCAATGTGTGCACTCAACTTCCAGAGTTAAACCCGTGTGTGGATTCAGCAGTCTGCAGAGACTTTCTCTGCAGAGTCCCAAGACAGGCGTTTTCAGCCCATTACCGGCATATGGAAGAAACAGCAGTAAGCACAGGGAAATATCTGCTTCTAAATCCAAAACGCAGCTATCTAACAGAACGGTTGTCAATGTGTGCACTCAACTTCCAGAGTTAAACCCGTGTGTGGATTCAGCAGTCTGCAGAGACTTTCTCTGCAGAGTCCCAAAACAGGCGTTTTCAGCCCATTACCGGCATATGGAAGAAACAGCAGTAAGCACAGGGAAATATCTGCTTCTAAATCCAAAACGCAGCTATCTAACAGAACGGTTGTCAATGTGTGCACTCAACTTCCAGAGTTAAACCCGTGTGTGGATTCAGCAGTCTGCAGAGACTTTCTCTGCAGAGTCCCAAAACAGGCGTTTTCAGCCCATTACCGGCATATGGAAGAAACAGCAGTAAGCACAGGGAAATATCTGCTTCTAAATCCAAAACGCAGCTATCTAACAGAACGGTTGTCAATGTGTGCACTCAACTTCCAGAGTTAAACCCGTGTGTGGATTCAGCAGTCTGCAGAGACTTTCTCTGCAGAGTCCCAAGACAGGCGTTTTCAGCCCATTACCGGCATATGGAAGAAACAGCAGTAAGCACAGGGAAATATCTGCTTCTAAATCCAAAACGCAGCTATCTAACAGAACGGTTGTCAATGTGTGCACTCAACTTCCAGAGTTAAACCCGTGTGTGGATTCAGCAGTCTGCAGAGACTTTCTCTGCAGAGTCCCAAAACAGGCGTTTTCAGCCCATTACCGGCATATGGAAGAAACAGCAGTAAGCACAGGGAAATATCTGCTTCTAAATCCAAAACGCAGCTATCTAACAGAACGGTTGTCAATGTGTGCACTCAACTTCCAGAGTTAAACCCGTGTGTGGATTCAGCAGTCTGCAGAGACTTTCTCTGCAGAGTCCCAAAACAGGCGTTTTCAGCCCATTACCGGCATATGGAAGAAACAGCAGTAAGCACAGGGAAATATCTGCTTCTCAATCCAAAACGCAGCTATCTAACAGAACGGTTGTCAATGTGTGCACTCAACTTCCAGAGTTAAACCCGTGTGTGGATTCAGCAGTCTGCAGAGACTTTCTCTGCAGAGTCCCAAAACAGGCGTTTTCAGCCCATTACCGGCATATGGAAGAAACAGCAGTAAGCACAGGGAAATATCTGCTTCTAAATCCAAAACGCAGCTATCTAACAGAACGGTTGTCAATGTGTGCACTCAACTTCCAGAGTTAAACCCGTGTGTGGATTCAGCAGTCTGCAGAGACTTTCTCTGCAGAGTCCCAAAACAGGCGTTTTCAGCCCATTACCGGCATATGGAAGAAACAGCTGTAAGCACAGGGAAATATCTGCTTCTAAATCCAAAACGCAGCTATCTAACAGAACGGTTGTCAATGTGTGCACTCAACTTCCAGAGTTAAACCCGTGTGTGGATTCAGCAGTCTGCAGAGACTTTCTCTGCAGAGTCCCAAGACAGACGTTTTCAGCCCATTACCGGCATATGGAAGAAACAGCAGTAAGCACAGCGAAATATCTGCTTCTAAATCCAAAACGCAGCTATCTAACAGAACGGTTGTCAATGTGTGCACTCAACTTCCAGAGTTAAACCCGTGTGTGGATTCAGCAGTCTGCAGAGACTTTCTCTGCAGAGTCCCAAAACAGGCGTTTTCAGCCCATTACCGGCATATGGAAGAAACAGCAGTAAGCACAGGGAAATATCTGCTTCTAAATCCAAAACGCAGCTATCTAACAGAACGGTTGTCAATGTGTGCACTCAACTTCCAGAGTTAAACCCGTGTGTGGATTCAGCAGTCTGCAGAGACTTTCTCTGCAGAGTCCCAAAACAGGCGTTTTCAGCCCATTACCGGCATATGGAAGAAACAGCAGTAAGCACAGGGAAATATCTGCTTCTAAATCCAAAACGCAGCTATCTAACAGAACGGTTGTCAATGTGTGCACTCAACTTCCAGAGTTAAACCCGTGTGTGGATTCAGCAGTCTGCAGAGACTTTCTCTGCAGAGTCCCAAGACAGGCGTTTTCAGCCCATTACCGGCATATGGAAGAAACAGCAGTAAGCACAGGGAAATATCTGCTTCTAAATCCAAAACGCAGCTATCTAACAGAACGGTTGTCAATGTGTGCACTCAACTTCCAGAGTTAAACCCGTGTGTGGATTCAGCAGTCTGCAGAGACTTTCTCTGCAGAGTCCCAAAACAGGCGTTTTCAGCCCATTACCGGCATATGGAAGAAACAGCAGTAAGCACAGGGAAATATCTGCTTCTAAATCCAAAACGCAGCTATCTAACAGAACGGTTGTCAATGTGTGCACTCAACTTCCAGAGTTAAACCCGTGTGTGGATTCAGCAGTCTGCAGAGACTTTCTCTGCAGAGTCCCAAAACAGGCGTTTTCAGCCCATTACCGGCATATGGAAGAAACAGCAGTAAGCACAGGGAAATATCTGCTTCTAAATCCAAAACGCAGCTATCTAACAGAACGGTTGTCAATGTGTGCACTCAACTTCCAGAGTTAAACCCGTGTGTGGATTCAGCAGTCTGCAGAGACTTTCTCTGCAGAGTCCCAAGACAGGCGTTTTCAGCCCATTACCGGCATATGGAAGAAACAGCAGTAAGCACAGGGAAATATCTGCTTCTAAATCCAAAACGCAGCTATCTAACAGAACGGTTGTCAATGTGTGCACTCAACTTCCAGAGTTAAACCCGTGTGTGGATTCAGCAGTCTGCAGAGACTTTCTCTGCAGAGTCCCAAAACAGGCGTTTTCAGCCCATTACCGGCATATGGAAGAAACAGCAGTAAGCACAGGGAAATATCTGCTTCTAAATCCAAAACGCAGCTATCTAACAGAACGGTTGTCAATGTGTGCACTCAACTTCCAGAGTTAAACCCGTGTGTGGATTCAGCAGTCTGCAGAGACTTTCTCTGCAGAGTCCCAAAACAGGCGTTTTCAGCCCATTACCGGCATATGGAAGAAACAGCAGTAAGCACAGGGAAATATCTGCTTCTAAATCCAAAACGCAGCTATCTAACAGAACGGTTGTCAATGTGTGCACTCAACTTCCAGAGTTAAACCCGTGTGTGGATTCAGCAGTCTGCAGAGACTTTCTCTGCAGAGTCCCAAAACAGGCGTTTTCAGCCCATTACCGGCATATGGAAGAAACAGCAGTAAGCACAGGGAAATATCTGCTTCTAAATCCAAAACGCAGCTATCTAACAGAACGGTTGTCAATGTGTGCACTCAACTTCCAGAGTTAAACCCGTGTGTGGATTCAGCAGTCTGCAGAGACTTTCTCTGCAGAGTCCCAAGACAGGCGTTTTCAGCCCATTACCGGCATATGGAAGAAACAGCAGTAAGCACAGGGAAATATCTGCTTCTAAATCCAAAACGCAGCTATCTAACAGAACGGTTGTCAATGTGTGCACTCAACTTCCAGAGTTAAACCCGTGTGTGGATTCAGCAGTCTGCAGAGACTTTCTCTGCAGAGTCCCAAAACAGGCGTTTTCAGCCCATTACCGGCATATGGAAGAAACAGCAGTAAGCACAGGGAAATATCTGCTTCTAAATCCAAAACGCAGCTATCTAACAGAACGGTTGTCAATGTGTGCACTCAACTTCCAGAGTTAAACCCGTGTGTGGATTCAGCAGTCTGCAGAGACTTTCTCTGCAGAGTCCCAAGACAGGCGTTTTCAGCCCATTACCGGCATATGGAAGAAACAGCAGTAAGCACAGGGAAATATCTGCTTCTAAATCCAAAACGCAGCTATCTAACAGAACGGTTGTCAATGTGTGCACTCAACTTCCAGAGTTAAACCCGTGTGTGGATTCAGCAGTCTGCAGAGACTTTCTCTGCAGAGTCCCAAAACAGGCGTTTTCAGCCCATTACCGGCATATGGAAGAAACAGCAGTAAGCACAGGGAAATATCTGCTTCTAAATCCAAAACGCAGCTATCTAACAGAACGGTTGTCAATGTGTGCACTCAACTTCCAGAGTTAAACCCGTGTGTGGATTCAGCAGTCTGCAGAGACTTTCTCTGCAGAGTCCCAAGACAGGCGTTTTCAGCCCATTACCGGCATATGGAAGAAACAGCAGTAAGCACAGGGAAATATCTGCTTCTAAATCCAAAACGCAGCTATCTAACAGAACGGTTGTCAATGTGTGCACTCAACTTCCAGAGTTAAACCCGTGTGTGGATTCAGCAGTCTGCAGAGACTTTCTCTGCAGAGTCCCAAGACAGGCGTTTTCAGCCCATTACCGGCATATGGAAGAAACAGCAGTAAGCACAGGGAAATATCTGCTTCTAAATCCAAAACGCAGCTATCTAACAGAACGGTTGTCAATGTGTGCACTCAACTTCCAGAGTTAAACCCGTGTGTGGATTCAGCAGTCTGCAGAGACTTTCTCTGCAGAGTCCCAAAACAGGCGTTTTCAGCCCATTACCGGCATATGGAAGAAACAGCAGTAAGCACAGGGAAATATCTGCTTCTAAATCCAAAACGCAGCTATCTAACAGAACGGTTGTCAATGTGTGCACTCAACTTCCAGAGTTAAACCCGTGTGTGGATTCAGCAGTCTGCAGAGACTTTCTCTGCAGAGTCCCAAAACAGGCGTTTTCAGCCCATTACCGGCATATGGAAGAAACAGCAGTAAGCACAGGGAAATATCTGCTTCTAAATCCAAAACGCAGCTATCTAACAGAACGGTTGTCAATGTGTGCACTCAACTTCCAGAGTTAAACCCGTGTGTGGATTCAGCAGTCTGCAGAGACTTTCTCTGCAGAGTCCCAAGACAGGCGTTTTCAGCCCATTACCGGCATATGGAAGAAACAGCAGTAAGCACAGGGAAATATCTACTTCTAAATCCAAAACGCAGCTATCTAACAGAACGGTTGTCAATGTGTGCACTCAACTTCCAGAGTTAAACCCGTGTGTGGATTCAGCAGTCTGCAGAGACTTTCTCTGCAGAGTCCCAAAACAGGCGTTTTCAGCCCATTACCGGCATATGGAAGAAACAGCAGTAAGCACAGGGAAATATCTGCTTCTAAATCCAAAACGCAGCTATCTAACAGAACGGTTGTCAATGTGTGCACTCAACTTCCAGAGTTAAACCCGTGTGTGGATTCAGCAGTCTGCAGAGACTTTCTCTGCAGAGTCCCAAGACAGGCGTTTTCAGCCCTTTACCGGCATATGGAAGAAACAGCAGTAAGCACAGGGAAATATCTGCTTCTAAATCCAAAACGCAGCTATCTAACAGAACGGTTGTCAATGTGTGCACTCAACTTCCAGAGTTAAACCCGTGTGTGGATTCAGCAGTCTGCAGAGACTTTCTCTGCAGAGTCCCAAAACAGGCGTTTTCAGCCCATTACCGGCATATGGAAGAAACAGCAGTAAGCACAGGGAAATATCTGCTTCTAAATCCAAAACGCAGCTATCTAACAGAACGGTTGTCAATGTGTGCACTCAACTTCCAGAGTTAAACCCGTGTGTGGATTCAGCAGTCTGCAGAGACTTTCTCTGCAGAGTCCCAAGACAGGCGTTTTCAGCCCATTACCGGCATATGGAAGAAACAGCAGTAAGCACAGGGAAATATCTGCTTCTAAATCCAAAACGCAGCTATCTAACAGAACGGTTGTCAATGTGTGCACTCAACTTCCAGAGTTAAACCCGTGTGTGGATTCAGCAGTCTGCAGAGACTTTCTCTGCAGAGTCCCAAGACAGGCGTTTTCAGCCCATTACCGGCATATGGAAGAAACAGCAGTAAGCACAGGGAAATATCTGCTTCTAAATCCAAAACGCAGCTATCTAACAGAACGGTTGTCAATGTGTGCACTCAACTTCCAGAGTTAAACCCGTGTGTGGATTCAGCAGTCTGCAGAGACTTTCTCTGCAGAGTCCCAAAACAGGCGTTTTCAGCCCATTACCGGCATATGGAAGAAACAGCAGTAAGCACAGGGAAATATCTGCTTCTAAATCCAAAACGCAGCTATCTAACAGAACGGTTGTCAATGTGTGCACTCAACTTCCAGAGTTAAACCCGTGTGTGGATTCAGCAGTCTGCAGAGACTTTCTCTGCAGAGTCCCAAAACAGGCGTTTTCAGCCCATTACCGGCATATGGAAGAAACAGCAGTAAGCACAGGGAAATATCTGCTTCTAAATCCAAAACGCAGCTATCTAACAGAACGGTTGTCAATGTGTGCACTCAACTTCCAGAGTTAAACCCGTGTGTGGATTCAGCAGTCTGCAGAGACTTTCTCTGCAGAGTCCCAAAACAGGCGTTTTCAGCCCATTACCGGCATATGGAAGAAACAGCAGTAAGCACAGGGAAATATCTGCTTCTAAATCCAAAACGCAGCTATCTAACAGAACGGTTGTCAATGTGTGCACTCAACTTCCAGAGTTAAACCCGTGTGTGGATAGCAGCAGTCTGCAGAGACTTTCTCTGCAGAGTCCCAAAACAGGCGTTTTCAGCCCTTTACCGGCATATGGAAGAAACAGCAGTAAGCACAGGGAAATATCTGCTTCTAAATCCAAAACGCAGCTATCTAACAGAACGGTTGTCAATGTGTGCACTCAAGTTCCAGAGTTAAACCCGTGTGTGGATTCAGCAGTCTGCAGAGACTTTCTCTGCAGAGTCCCAAAACAGGCGTTTTCAGCCCATTACCGGCATATGGAAGAAACAGCAGTAAGCACAGGGAAATATCTGCTTCTAAATCCAAAACGCAGCTATCTAACAGAACGGTTGTCAATGTGTGCACTCAACTTCCAGAGTTAAACCCGTGTGTGGATTCAGCAGTCTGCAGAGACTTTCTCTGCAGAGTCCCAAAACAGGCGTTTTCAGCCCATTACCGGCATATGGAAGAAACAGCAGTAAGCACAGGGAAATATCTGCTTCTAAATCCAAAACGCAGCTATCTAACAGAACGGTTGTCAATGTGTGCACTCAACTTCCAGAGTTAAACCGGTGTGTGGATTCAGCAGTCTGCAGAGACTTTCTCTGCAGAGTCCCAAAACAGGCGTTTTCAGCCCATTACCGGCATATGGAAGAAACAGCAGTAAGCACAGGGAAATATCTGCTTCTAAATCCAAAACGCAGCTATCTAACAGAACGGTTGTCAATGTGTGCACTCAACTTCCAGAGTTAAACCCGTGTGTGGATTCAGCAGTCTGCAGAGACTTTCTCTGCAGAGTCCCAAAACAGGCGTTTTCAGCCCATTACCGGCATATGGAAGAAACAGCAGTAAGCACAGGGAAATATCTGCTTCTAAATCCAAAACGCAGCTATCTAACAGAACGGTTGTCAATGTGTGCACTCAACTTCCAGAGTTAAACCCGTGTGTGGATTCAGCAGTCTGCAAACACTTTCTCTGCAGAGTCCCAAAACAGGCGTTTTCAGCCCATTACCGGCATATGGAAGAAACAGCAGTAAGCACAGGGAAATATCTGCTTCTAAATCCAAAACGCAGCTATCTAACAGAACGGTTGTCAATGTGTGCACTCAACTTCCAGAGTTAAACCCGTGTGTGGATTCAGCAGTCTGCAGAGACTTTCTCTGCAGAGTCCCAAAACAGGCGTTTTCAGCCCATTACCGGCATATGGAAGAAACAGCAGTAAGCACAGGGAAATATCTGCTTCTAAATCCAAAACGCAGCTATCTAACAGAACGGTTGTCAATGTGTGCACTCAACTTCCAGAGTTAAACCCGTGTGTGGATTCAGAAGTCTGCAGAGACTTTCTCTGCAGAGTCCCAAAACAGGCGTTTTCAGCCCATTACCGGCATATGGAAGAAACAGCAGTAAGCACAGGGAAATATCTGCTTCTAAATCCAAAACGCAGCTATCTAACAGAACGGTTGTCAATGTGTGCACTCAAATTCCAGAGTTAAACCCGTGTGTGGATTCAGCAGTCTGCAGAGACTTTCTCTGCAGAGTCCCAAAACAGGCGTTTTCAGCCCATTACCGGCATATGGAAGAAACAGCAGTAAGCACAGGGAAATATCTGCTTCTAAATCCAAAACGCAGCTATCTAACAGAACGGTTGTCAATGTGTGCACTCAACTTCCAGAGTTAAACCCGTGTGTGGATTCAGCAGTCTGCAGAGACTTTCTCTGCAGAGTCCCAAAACAGGCGTTTTCAGCCCATTACCGGCATATGGAAGAAACAGCAGTAAGCACAAGGAAATATCTGCTTCTAAATCCAAAACGCAGCTATCTAACAGAACGGTTGTCAATGTGTGCACTCAACTTCCAGAGTTAAACCCGTGTGTGGATAGCAGCAGTCTGCAGAGACTTTCTCTGCAGAGTCCCAAAACAGGCGTTTTCAGCCCTTTACCGGCATATGGAAGAAACAGCAATAAGCACAGGGAAATATCTGCTTCTAAATCCAAAACGCAGCTATCTAACAGAACGGTTGTCAATGTGTGCACTCAACTTCCAGAGTTAAACCCGTGTGTGGATTCAGCAGTCTGCAGAGACTTTCTCTGCAGAGTCCCAAAACAGGCGTTTTCAGCCCATTACCGGCATATGGAAGAAACAGCAGTAAGCACAGGGAAATATCTGCTTCTAAATCCAAAACGCAGCTATCTAACAGAACGGTTGTCAATGTGTGCACTCAACTTCCAGAGTTAAACCCGTGTGTGGATTCAGCAGTCTGCAGAGACTTTCTCTGCAGAGTCCCAAAACAGGCGTTTTCAGCCCATTACCGGCATATGGAAGAAACAGCAGTAAGCACAGGGAAATATCTGCTTCTAAATCCAAAACGCAGCTATCTAACAGAACGGTTGTCAATGTGTGCACTCAACTTCCAGAGTTAAACCGGTGTGTGGATTCAGCAGTCTGCAGAGACTTTCTCTGCAGAGTCCCAAAACAGGCGTTTTCAGCCCATTACCGGCATATGGAAGAAACAGCAGTAAGCACAGGGAAATATCTGCTTCTAAATCCAAAACGCAGCTATCTAACAGAACGGTTGTCAATGTGTGCACTCAACTTCCAGAGTTAAACCCGTGTGTGGATTCAGCAGTCTGCAGAGACTTTCTCTGCAGAGTCCCAAAACAGGCGTTTTCAGCCCATTACCGGCATATGGAAGAAACAGCAGTAAGCACAGGGAAATATCTGCTTCTAAATCCAAAACGCAGCTATCTAACAGAACGGTTGTCAATGTGTGCACTCAACTTCCAGAGTTAAACCCGTGTGTGGATTCAGCAGTCTGCAAACACTTTCTTTGCAGAGTCCCAAAACAGGCGTTTTCAGCCCATTACCGGCATATGGAAGAAACAGCAGTAAGCACAGGGAAATATCTGCTTCTAAATCCAAAACGCAGCTATCTAACAGAACGGTTGTCAATGTGTGCACTCAACTTCCAGAGTTAAACCCGTGTGTGGATAGCAGCAGTCTGCAGAGACTTTCTCTGCAGAGTCCCAAAACAGGCGTTTTCAGCCCTTTACCGGCATATGGAAGAAACAGCAGTAAGCACAGGGAAATATCTGCTTCTAAATCCAAAACGCAGCTATCTAACAGAACGGTTGTCAATGTGTGCACTCAAGTTCCAGAGTTAAACCCGTGTGTGGATTCAGCAGTCTGCAGAGACTTTCTCTGCAGAGTCCCAAAACAGGCGTTTTCAGCCCATTACCGGCATATGGAAGAAACAGCAGTAAGCACAGGGAAATATCTGCTTCTAAATCCAAAACGCAGCTATCTAACAGAACGGTTGTCAATGTGTGCACTCAACTTCCAGAGTTAAACCCGTGTGTGGATTCAGCAGTCTGCAGAGACTTTCTCTGCAGAGTCCCAAGACAGGCGTTTTCAGCCCATTACCGGCATATGGAAGAAACAGCAGTAAGCACAGGGAAATATCTGCTTCTAAATCCAAAACGCAGCTATCTAACAGAACGGTTGTCAATGTGTGCACTCAACTTCCAGAGTTAAACCCGTGTGTGGATTCAGCAGTCTGCAGAGACTTTCTCTGCAGAGTCCCAAAACAGGCGTTTTCAGCCCATTACCGGCATATGGAAGAAACAGCAGTAAGCACAAGGAAATATCTGCTTATAAATCCAAAACGCAGCTATCTAACAGAACGGTTGTCAATGTGTGCACTCAACTTCCAGAGTTAAACCCGTGTGTGGATTCAGCAGTCTGCAGAGACTTTCTCTGCAGAGTCCCAAAACAGGCGTTTTCAGCCCATTACCGGCATATGGAAGAAACAGCAGTAAGCACCGGGAAATATCTGCTTCTAAATCCAAAACGCAGCTATCTAACAGAACGGTTGTCAATGTGTGCACTCAACTTCCAGAGTTAAACCCGTGTGTGGATTCAGCAGTCTGCAGAGACTTTCTCTGCAGAGTCCCAAGACAGGCGTTTTCAGCCCATTACCGGCATATGGAAGAAACAGCAGTAAGCACAGGGAAATATCTGCTTCTAAATCCAAAACGCAGCTATCTAACAGAACGGTTGTCAATGTGTGCACTCAACTTCCAGAGTTAAACCCGTGTGTGGATTCAGCAGTCTGCAGAGACTTTCTCTGCAGAGTCCCAAAACAGGCGTTTTCAGCCCATTACCGGCATATGGAAGAAACAGCAGTAAGCACAGGGAAATATCTGCTTCTAAATCCAAAACGCAGCTATCTAACAGAACGGTTGTCAATGTGTGCACTCAACTTCCAGAGTTAAACCCGTGTGTGGATTCAGCAGTCTGCAAACACTTTCTCTGCAGAGTCCCAAAACAGGCGTTTTCAGCCCATTACCGGCATATGGAAGAAACAGCAGTAAGCACAGGGAAATATCTGCTTCTAAATCCAAAACGCAGCTATCTAACAGAACGGTTGTCAATGTGTGCACTCAACTTCCAGAGTTAAACCGGTGTGTGGATTCAGCAGTCTGCAGAGACTTTCTCTGCAGAGTCCCAAAACAGGCGTTTTCAGCCCATTACCGGCATATGGAAGAAACAGCAGTAAGCACAGGGAAATATCTGCTTCTAAATCCAAAACGCAGCTATCTAACAGAACGGTTGTCAATGTGTGCACTCAACTTCCAGAGTTAAACCCGTGTGTGGATTCAGCAGTCTGCAGACACTTTCTCTGCAGAGTCCCAAAACAGGCGTTTTCAGCCCATTACCGGCATATGGAAGAAACAGCAGTAAGCACAGGGAAATATCTGCTTCTAAATCCAAAACGCAGCTATCTAACAGAACGGTTGTCAATGTGTGCACTCAACTTCCAGAGTTAAACCCGTGTGTGGATTCAGCAGTCTGCAGAGACTTTCTCTGCAGAGTCCCAAAACAGGCGTTTTCAGCCCATTACCGGCATATGGAAGAAACAGCAGTAAGCACAGGGAAATATCTGCTTCTAAATCCAAAACGCAGCTATCTAACAGAACGGTTGTCAATGTGTGCACTCAACTTCCAGAGTTAAACCCGTGTGTGGATTCAGCAGTCTGCAGAGACTTTCTCTGCAGAGTCCCAAAACAGGCGTTTTCAGCCCATTACCGGCATATGGAAGAAACAGCAGTAAGCACAGGGAAATATCTGCTTCTAAATCCAAAACGCAGCTATCTAACAGAACGGTTGTCAATGTGTGCACTCAACTTCCAGAGTTAAACCCGTGTGTGGATTCAGCAGTCTGCAGAGACTTTCTCTGCAGAGTCCCAAAACAGGCGTTTTCAGCCCATTACCGGCATATGGAAGAAACAGCAGTAAGCACAGGGAAATATCTGCTTCTAAATCCAAAACGCAGCTATCTAACAGAACGGTTGTCAATGTGTGCACTCAACTTCCAGAGTTAAACCCGTGTGTGGATTCAGCAGTCTGCAGAGACTTTCTCTGCAGAGTCCCAAGACAGGCGTTTTCAGCCCATTACCGGCATATGGAAGAAACAGCAGTAAGCACAGGGAAATATCTGCTTCTAAATCCAAAACGCAGCTATCTAACAGAACGGTTGTCAATGTGTGCACTCAACTTCAAGAGTTAAACCCGTGTGTGGATTCCGCAGTCTGCAGAGACTTTCTCTGCAGAGTCCCAAAACAGGCGTTTTCAGCCCATTACCGGCATATGGAAGAAACAGCAGTAAGCACAGGGAAATATCTGCTTCTAAATCCAAAACGCAGCTATCTAACAGAACGGTTGTCAATGTGTGCACTCAACTTCCAGAGTTAAACCCGTGTGTGGATTCAGCAGTCTGCAGAGACTTTCTCTGCAGAGTCCCAAAACAGGCGTTTTCAGCCCATTACCGGCATATGGAAGAAACAGCAGTAAGCACAGGGAAATATCTGCTTCTAAATCCAAAACGCAGCTATCTAACAGAACGGTTGTCAATGTGTGCACTCAACTTCCAGAGTTAAACCCGTGTGTGGATTCAGCAGTCTGCAGAGACTTTCTCTGCATAGTCCCAAAACAGGCGTTTTCAGCCCATTACCGGCATAAGGAAGAAACAGCAGTAAGCACAGGGAAATATCTGCTTCTAAATCCAAAACGCAGCGATCTAACAGAACGGTTGTCAATGTGTGCACTCAACTTCCAGAGTTAAACCCGTGTGTGGATTCAGCAGTCTGCAGAGACTTTCTCTGCAGAGTCCCAAGACAGGCGTTTTCAGCCCATTACCGGCATATGGAAGAAACAGCAGTAAGCACAGGGAAATATCTGCTTCTAAATCCAAAACGCAGCTATCTAACAGAACGGTTGTCAATGTGTGCACTCAACTTCCAGAGTTAAACCCGTGTGTGGATTCAGCAGTCTGCAGAGACTTTCTCTGCAGAGTCCCAAAACAGGCGTTTTCAGCCCATTACCGGCATATGGAAGAAACAGCAGTAAGCACCGGGAAATATCTGCTTCTAAATCCAAAACGCAGCTATCTAACAGAACGGTTGTCAATGTGTGCACTCAACTTCCAGAGTTAAACCCGTGTGTGGATTCAGCAGTCTGCAGAGACTTTCTCTGCAGAGTCCCAAAACAGGCGTTTTCAGCCCATTACCGGCATATGGAAGAAACAGCAGTAAGCACAGGGAAATATCTGCTTCTAAATCCAAAACGCAGCTATCTAACAGAACGGTTGTCAATGTGTGCACTCAACTTCCAGAGTTAAACCCGTGTGTGGATTCAGCAGTCTGCAGAGACTTTCTCTGCAGAGTCCCAAAACAGGCGTTTTCAGCCCATTACCGGCATATGGAAGAAACAGCAGTAAGCACAGGGAAATATCTGCTTCTAAATCCAAAACGCAGCTATCTAACAGAACGGTTGTCAATGTGTGCACTCAACTTCCAGAGTTAAACCCGTGTGTGGATTCAGCAGTCTGCAGAGACTTTCTCTGCAGAGTCCCAAAACAGGCGTTTTCAGCCCATTACCGGCATATGGAAGAAACAGCAGTAAGCACAGGGAAATATCTGCTTCTAAATCCAAAACGCAGCTATCTAACAGAACGGTTGTCAATGTGTGCACTCAACTTCCAGAGTTAAACCCGTGTGTGGATTCAGCAGTCTGCAGAGACTTTCTCTGCAGAGTCCCAAAACAGGCGTTTTCAGCCCATTACCGGCATATGGAAGAAACAGCAGTAAGCACAGGGAAATATCTGCTTCTAAATCCAAAACGCAGCTATCTAACAGAACGGTTGTCAATGTGTGCACTCAACTTCCAGAGTTAAACCCGTGTGTGGATTCAGCAGTCTGCAGACACTTTCTCTGCAGAGTCCCAAAACAGGCGTTTTCAGCCCATTACCGGCATATGGAAGAAACAGCAGTAAGCACAGGGAAATATCTGCTTCTAAATCCAAAACGCAGCTATCTAACAGAACGGTTGTCAATGTGTGCACTCAACTTCCAGAGTTAAACCCGTGTGTGGATTCAGCAGTCTGCAGAGACTTTCTCTGCAGAGTCCCAAAACAGGCGTTTTCAGCCCATTACCGGCATATGGAAGAAACAGCAGTAAGCACAGGGAAATATCTGCTTCTAAATCCAAAACGCAGCTATCTAACAGAACGGTTGTCAATGTGTGCACTCAACTTCCAGAGTTAAACCCGTGTGTGGATTCAGCAGTCTGCAGAGACTTTCTCTGCAGAGTCCCAAAACAGGCGTTTTCAGCCCATTACCGGCATATGGAAGAAACAGCAGTAAGCACAGGGAAATATCTGCTTCTAAATCCAAAACGCAGCTATCTAACAGAACGGTTGTCAATGTGTGCACTCAACTTCCAGAGTTAAACCCGTGTGTGGATTCAGCAGTCTGCAGAGACTTTCTCTGCAGAGTCCCAAGACAGGCGTTTTCAGCCCATTACCGGCATATGGAAGAAACAGCAGTAAGCACAGGGAAATATCTGCTTCTAAATCCAAAACGCAGCTATCTAACAGAACGGTTGTCAATGTGTGCACTCAACTTCCAGAGTTAAACCCGTGTGTGGATTCAGCAGTCTGCAGAGACTTTCTCTGCATAGTCCCAAAACAGGCGTTTTCAGCCCATTACCGGCATATGGAAGAAACAGCAGTAAGCACAGGGAAATATCTGCTTCTAAATCCAAAACGCAGCGATCTAACAGAACGGTTGTCAATGTGTGCACTCAACTTCCAGAGTTAAACCCGTGTGTGGATTCAGCAGTCTGCAGAGACTTTCTCTGCAGAGTCCCAAGACAGGCGTTTTCAGCCCATTACCGGCATATGGAAGAAACAGCAGTAAGCACAGGGAAATATCTGCTTCTAAATCCAAAACGCAGCTATCTAACAGAACGGTTGTCAATGTGTGCACTCAACATCCAGAGTTAAACCCGTGTGTGGATTCAGCAGTCTGCAGAGACTTTCTCTGCAGAGTCCCAAGACAGGCGTTTTCAGCCCATTACCGGCATATGGAAGAAACAGCAGTAAGCACAGGGAAATATCTGCTTCTAAATCCAAAACGCAGCTATCTAACAGAACGGTTGTCAATGTGTGCACTCAACTTCCAGAGTTAAACCCGTGTGTGGATTCAGCAGTCTGCAGAGACTTTCTCTGCAGAGTCCCAAAACAGGCGTTTTCAGCCCATTACCGGCATATGGAAGAAACAGCAGTAAGCACAGGGAAATATCTGCTTCTAAATCCAAAACGCAGCTATCTAACAGAACGGTTGTCAATGTGTGCACTCAACTTCCAGAGTTAAACCCGTGTGTGGATTCAGCAGTCTGCAGAGACTTTCTCTGCAGAGTCCCAAAACAGGCGTTTTCAGCCCATTACCGGCATATGGAAGAAACAGCAGTAAGCACAGGGAAATATCTGCTTCTAAATCCAAAACGCAGCTATCTAACAGAACGGTTGTCAATGTGTGCACTCAACTTCCAGAGTTAAACCCGTGTGTGGATTCAGCAGTCTGCAGAGACTTTCTCTGCATAGTCCCAAAACAGGCGTTTTCAGCCCATTACCGGCATAAGGAAGAAACAGCAGTAAGCACAGGGAAATATCTGCTTCTAAATCCAAAACGCAGCGATCTAACAGAACGGTTGTCAATGTGTGCACTCAACTTCCAGAGTTAAACCCGTGTGTGGATTCAGCAGTCTGCAGAGACTTTCTCTGCAGAGTCCCAAGACAGGCGTTTTCAGCCCATTACCGGCATATGGAAGAAACAGCAGTAAGCACAGGGAAATATCTGCTTCTAAATCCAAAACGCAGCTATCTAACAGAACGGTTGTCAATGTGTGCACTCAACTTCCAGAGTTAAACCCGTGTGTGGATTCAGCAGTCTGCAGAGACTTTCTCTGCAGAGTCCCAAAACAGGCGTTTTCAGCCCATTACCGGCATATGGAAGAAACAGCAGTAAGCACAGGGAAATATCTGCTTCTAAATCCAAAACGCAGCTATCTAACAGAACGGTTGTCAATGTGTGCACTCAACTTCCAGAGTTAAACCCGTGTGTGGATTCAGCAGTCTGCAGAGACTTTCTCTGCAGAGTCCCAAGACAGGCGTTTTCAGCCCATTACCGGCATATGGAAGAAACAGCAGTAAGCACAGGGAAATATCTGCTTCTAAATCCAAAACGCAGCTATCTAACAGAACGGTTGTCAATGTGTGCACTCAACTTCCAGAGTTAAACCCGTGTGTGGATTCAGCAGTCTGCAGAGACTTTCTCTGCAGAGTCCCAAGACAGGCGTTTTCAGCCCATTACCGGCATATGGAAGAAACAGCAGTAAGCACAGGGAAATATCTGCTTCTAAATCCAAAACGCAGCTATCTAACAGAACGGTTGTCAATGTGTGCACTCAACTTCCAGAGTTAAACCCGTGTGTGGATTCAGCAGTCTGCAGAGACTTTCTCTGCAGAGTCCCAAAACAGGCGTTTTCAGCCCATTACCGGCATATGGAAGAAACAGCAGTAAGCACAGGGAAATATCTGCTTCTAAATCCAAAACGCAGCTATCTAACAGAACGGTTGTCAATGTGTGCACTCAACTTCCAGAGTTAAACCCGTGTGTGGATTCAGCAGTCTGCAGAGACTTTCTCTGCAGAGTCCCAAAACAGGCGTTTTCAGCCCATTACCGGCATATGGAAGAAACAGCAGTAAGCACAGGGAAATATCTGCTTCTAAATCCAAAACGCAGCTATCTAACAGAACGGTTGTCAATGTGTGCACTCAACTTCCAGAGTTAAACCCGTGTGTGGATTCAGCAGTCTGCAGAGACTTTCTCTGCAGAGTCCCAAGACAGGCGTTTTCAGCCCATTACCGGCATATGGAAGAAACAGCAGTAAGCACAGGGAAATATCTGCTTCTAAATCCAAAACGCAGCTATCTAACAGAACGGTTGTCAATGTGTGCACTCAACTTCCAGAGTTAAACCCGTGTGTGGATAGCAGCAGTCTGCAGAGACTTTCTCTGCAGAGTCCCAAAACAGGCGTTTTCAGCCCTTTACCGGCATATGGAAGAAACAGCAGTAAGCACAGGGAAATATCTGCTTCTAAATCCAAAACGCAGCTATCTAACAGAACGGTTGTCAATGTGTGCACTCAACTTCCAGAGTTAAACCCGTGTGTGGATTCAGCAGTCTGCAGAGACTTTCTCTGCAGAGTCCCAAAACAGGCGTTTTCAGCCCATTACCGGCATATGGAAGAAACAGCAGTAAGCACAGGGAAATATCTGCTTCTAAATCCAAAACGCAGCTATCTAACAGAACGGTTGTCAATGTGTGCACTCAAGTTCCAGAGTTAAACCCGTGTGTGGATTCAGCAGTCTGCAGAGACTTTCTCTGCAGAGTCCCAAAACAGGCGTTTTCAGCCCATTACCGGCATATGGAAGAAACAGCAGTAAGCACAGGGAAATATCTGCTTCTAAATCCAAAACGCAGCTATCTAACAGAACGGTTGTCAATGTGTGCACTCAACTTCCAGAGTTAAACCCGTGTGTGGATTCAGCAGTCTGCAGAGACTTTCTCTGCAGAGTCCCAAAACAGGCGTTTTCAGCCCATTACCGGCATATGGAAGAAACAGCAGTAAGCACAGGGAAATATCTGCTTCTAAATCCAAAACGCAGCTATCTAACAGAACGGTTGTCAATGTGTGCACTCAACTTCCAGAGTTAAACCCGTGTGTGGATTCAGCAGTCTGCAGAGACTTTCTCTGCAGAGTCCCAAAACAGGCGTTTTCAGCCCATTACCGGCATATGGAAGAAACAGCAGTAAGCACAGGGAAATATCTGCTTCTAAATCCAAAACGCAGCTATCTAACAGAACGGTTGTCAATGTGTGCACTCAACTTCCAGAGTTAAACCCGTGTGTGGATTCAGCAGTCTGCAGAGACTTTCTCTGCAGAGTCCCAAGACAGGCGTTTTCAGCCCATTACCGGCATATGGAAGAAACAGCAGTAAGCACAGGGAAATATCTGCTTCTAAATCCAAAACGCAGCTATCTAACAGAACGGTTGTCAATGTGTGCACTCAACTTCCAGAGTTAAACCCGTGTGTGGATTCAGCAGTCTGCAGAGACTTTCTCTGCAGAGTCCCAAAACAGGCGTTTTCAGCCCATTACCGGCATATGGAAGAAACAGCAGTAAGCACAAGGAAATATCTGCTTCTAAATCCAAAACGCAGCTATCTAACAGAACGGTTGTCAATGTGTGCACTAAACTTGCAGAGATAAACCCGTGTGTGGATTCAGCAGTCTGCAGAGACTTTCTCTGCAGAGTCCCAAAACAGGGGTTTTCAGCCCATTACCGGCATATGGAAGAAACAGCAGTAAGCACCGGGAAATATCTGCTTCTAAATCCAAAACGCAGCTATCTAACAGAACGGTTGTCAATGTGTGCACTCAACTTCCAGAGTTAAACCCGTGTGTGGATTCAGCAGTCTGCAGAGACTTTCTCTGCAGAGTCCCAAAACAGGCGTTTTCAGCCCATTACCGGCATATGGAAGAAACAGCAGTAAGCACAGGGAAATATCTGCTTCTAAATCCAAAACGCAGCTATCTAACAGAACGGTTGTCAATGTGTGCACTCAACTTCCAGAGTTAAACCCGTGTGTGGATTCAGCAGTCTGCAGAGACTTTCTCTGCAGAGTCCCAAAACAGGCGTTTTCAGCCCATTACCGGCATATGGAAGAAACAGCAGTAAGCACAGGGAAATATCTGCTTCTAAATCCAAAACGCAGCTATCTAACAGAACGGTTGTCAATGTGTGCACTCAACTTCCAGAGTTAAACCCGTGTGTGGATTCAGCAGTCTGCAAACACTTTCTCTGCAGAGTCCCAAAACAGGCGTTTTCAGCCCATTACCGGCATATGGAAGAAACAGCAGTAAGCACAGGGAAATATCTGCTTCTAAATCCAAAACGCAGCTATCTAACAGAACGGTTGTCAATGTGTGCACTCAACTTCCAGAGGTAAACCCGTGTGTGGATTCAGCAGTCTGCAGAGACTTTCTCTGCAGAGTCCCAAAACAGGCGTTTTCAGCCCATTACCGGCATATGGAAGAAACAGCAGTAAGCACAGGGAAATATCTGCTTCTAAATCCAAAACGCAGCTATCTAACAGAACGGTTGTCAATGTGTGCACTCAACTTCCAGAGTTAAACCCGTGTGTGGATTCAGCAGTCTGCAGACACTTTCTCTGCAGAGTCCCAAAACAGGCGTTTTCAGCCCATTACCGGCATATGGAAGAAACAGCAGTAAGCACAGGGAAATATCTGCTTCTAAATCCAAAACGCAGCTATCTAACAGAACGGTTGTCAATGTGTGCACTCAACTTCCAGAGTTAAACCCGTGTGTGGATTCAGCAGTCTGCAGAGACTTTCTCTGCATAGTCCCAAAACAGGCGTTTTCAGCCCATTACCGGCATATGGAAGAAACAGCAGTAAGCACAGGGAAATATCTGCTTCTAAATCCAAAACGCAGCGATCTAACAGAACGGTTGTCAATGTGTGCACTCAACTTCCAGAGTTAAACCCGTGTGTGGATTCAGCAGTCTGCAGAGACTTTCTCTGCAGAGTCCCAAGACAGGCGTTTTCAGCCCATTACCGGCATATGGAAGAAACAGCAGTAAGCACAGGGAAATATCTGCTTCTAAATCCAAAACGCAGCTATCTAACAGAACGGTTGTCAATGTGTGCACTCAACATCCAGAGTTAAACCCGTGTGTGGATTCAGCAGTCTGCAGAGACTTTCTGTGCAGAGTCCCAAAACAGGCGTTTTCAGCCCATTACCGGCATATGGAAGAAACAGCAGTAAGCACAAGGAAATATCTGCTTCTAAATCCAAAACGCAGCTATCTAACAGAACGGTTGTCAATGTGTGCACTCAACTTGCAGAGATAAACCCGTGTGTGGATTCAGCAGTCTGCAGAGACTTTCTCTGCAGAGTCCCAAAACAGGCGTTTTCAGCCCATTACCGGCATATGGAAGAAACAGCAGTAAGCACAGGGAAATATCTGCTTCTAAATCCAAAACGCAGCTATCTAACAGAACGGTTGTCAATGTGTGCACTCAACTTCCAGAGTTAAACCCGTGTGTGGATTCAGCAGTCTGCAGAGACTTTCTCTGCAGAGTCCCAAGACAGGCGTTTTCAGCCCATTACCGGCATATGGAAGAAACAGCAGTAAGCACAGGGAAATATCTGCTTCTAAATCCAAAACGCAGCTATCTAACAGAACGGTTGTCAATGTGTGCACTCAACTTCCAGAGTTAAACCCGTGTGTGGATTCAGCAGTCTGCAGAGACTTTCTCTGCAGAGTCCCAAAACAGGCGTTTTCAGCCCATTACCGGCATATGGAAGAAACAGCAGTAAGCACAAGGAAATATCTGCTTCTAAATCCAAAACGCAGCTATCTAACAGAACGGTTGTCAATGTGTGCACTCAACTTGCAGAGATAAACCCGTGTGTGGATTCAGCAGTCTGCAGAGACTTTCTCTGCAGAGTCCCAAAACAGGCGTTTTCAGCCCATTACCGGCATATGGAAGAAACAGCAGTAAGCACCGGGAAATATCTGCTTCTAAATCCAAAACGCAGCTATCTAACAGAACGGTTGTCAATGTGTGCACTCAACTTCCAGAGTTAAACCCGTGTGTGGATTCAGCAGTCTGCAGAGACTTTCTCTGCAGAGTCCCAAAACAGGCGTTTTCAGCCCATTACCGGCATATGGAAGAAACAGCAGTAAGCACAGGGAAATATCTGCTTCTAAATCCAAAACGCAGCTATCTAACAGAACGGTTGTCAATGTGTGCACTCAACTTCCAGAGTTAAACCCGTGTGTGGATTCAGCAGTCTGCAGAGACTTTCTCTGCAGAGTCCCAAGACAGGCGTTTTCAGCCCATTACCGGCATATGGAAGAAACAGCAGTAAGCACAGGGAAATATCTGCTTCTAAATCCAAAACGCAGCTATCTAACAGAACGGTTGTCAATGTGTGCACTCAACTTCCAGAGTTAAACCCGTGTGTGGATTCAGCAGTCTGCAGAGACTTTCTCTGCAGAGTCCCAAAACAGGCGTTTTCAGCCCATTACCGGCATATGGAAGAAACAGCAGTAAGCACAAGGAAATATCTGCTTCTAAATCCAAAACGCAGCTATCTAACAGAACGGTTGTCAATGTGTTCACTCAACTTGCAGAGATAAACCCGTGTGTGGATTCAGCAGTCTGCAGAGACTTTCTCTGCAGAGTCCCAAAACAGGCGTTTTCAGCCCATTACCGGCATATGGAAGAAACAGCAGTAAGCACAGGGAAATATCTGCTTCTAAATCCAAAACGCAGCTATCTAACAGAACGGTTGTCAATGTGTGCACTCAACTTCCAGAGTTAAACCCGTGTGTGGATTCAGCAGTCTGCAGAGACTTTCTCTGCAGAGTCCCAAAACAGGCGTTTTCAGCCCATTACCGGCATATGGAAGAAACAGCAGTAAGCACAGGGAAATATCTGCTTCTAAATCCAAAACGCAGCTATCTAACAGAACGGTTGTCAATGTGTGCACTCAACTTCCAGAGTTAAACCCGTGTGTGGATTCAGCAGTCTGCAGAGACTTTCTCTGCAGAGTCCCAAGACAGGCGTTTTCAGCCCATTACCGGCATATGGAAGAAACAGCAGTAAGCACAGGGAAATATCTGCTTCTAAATCCAAAACGCAGCTATCTAACAGAACGGTTGTCAATGTGTGCACTCAACTTCCAGAGTTAAACCCGTGTGTGGATTCAGCAGTCTGCAGAGACTTTCTCTGCAGAGTCCCAAAACAGGCGTTTTCAGCCCATTACCGGCATATGGAAGAAACAGCAGTAAGCACAGGGAAATATCTGCTTCTAAATCCAAAACGCAGCTATCTAACAGAACGGTTGTCAATGTGTGCACTCAACTTCCAGAGTTAAACCCGTGTGTGGATTCAGCAGTCTGCAGAGACTTTCTCTGCAGAGTCCCAAGACAGGCGTTTTCAGCCCATTACCGGCATATGGAAGAAACAGCAGTAAGCACAGGGAAATATCTGCTTCTAAATCCAAAACGCAGCTATCTAACAGAACGGTTGTCAATGTGTGCACTCAACTTCCAGAGTTAAACCCGTGTGTGGATTCAGCAGTCTGCAGAGACTTTCTCTGCAGAGTCCCAAGACAGGCGTTTTCAGCCCATTACCGGCATATGGAAGAAACAGCAGTAAGCACAGGGAAATATCTGCTTCTAAATCCAAAACGCAGCTATCTAACAGAACGGTTGTCAATGTGTGCACTCAACTTCCAGAGTTAAACCCGTGTGTGGATTCAGCAGTCTGCAGAGACTTTCTCTGCAGAGTCCCAAAACAGGCGTTTTCAGCCCATTACCGGCATATGGAAGAAACAGCAGTAAGCACAAGGAAATATCTGCTTCTAAATCCAAAACGCAGCTATCTAACAGAACGGTTCTCAATGTGTGCACTCAACTTGCAGAGATAAACCCGTGTGTGGATTCAGCAGTCTGCAGAGACTTTCTCTGCAGAGTCCCAAAACAGGCGTTTTCAGCCCATTACCGGCATATGGAAGAAACAGCAGTAAGCACCGGGAAATATCTGCTTCTAAATCCAAAACGCAGCTATCTAACAGAACGGTTGTCAATGTGTGCACTCAACTTCCAGAGTTAAACCCGTGTGTGGATTCAGCAGTCTGCAGAGACTTTCTCTGCAGAGTCCCAAAACAGGCGTTTTCAGCCCATTACCGGCATATGGAAGAAACAGCAGTAAGCACAGGGAAATATCTGCTTCTAAATCCAAAACGCAGCTATCTAACAGAACGGTTGTCAATGTGTGCACTCAACTTCCAGAGTTAAACCCGTGTGTGGATTCAGCAGTCTGCAGAGACTTTCTCTGCAGAGTCCCAAGACAGGCGTTTTCAGCCCATTACCGGCATATGGAAGAAACAGCAGTAAGCACAGGGAAATATCTGCTTCTAAATCCAAAACGCAGCTATCTAACAGAACGGTTGTCAATGTGTGCACTCAACTTCCAGAGTTAAACCCGTGTGTGGATTCAGCAGTCTGCAGAGACTTTCTCTGCAGAGTCCCAAAACAGGCGTTTTCAGCCCATTACCGGCATATGGAAGAAACAGCAGTAAGCACAAGGACATATCTGCTTCTAAATCCAAAACGCAGCTATCTAACAGAACGGTTGTCAATGTGTTCACTCAACTTGCAGAGATAAACCCGTGTGTGGATTCAGCAGTCTGCAGAGACTTTCTCTGCAGAGTCCCAAAACAGGCGTTTTCAGCCCATTACCGGCATATGGAAGAAACAGCAGTAAGCACAGGGAAATATCTGCTTCTAAATCCAAAACGCAGCTATCTAACAGAACGGTTGTCAATGTGTGCACTCAACTTCCAGAGTTAAACCCGTGTGTGGATTCAGCAGTCTGCAGAGACTTTCTCTGCAGAGTCCCAAAACAGGCGTTTTCAGCCCATTACCGGCATATGGAAGAAACAGCAGTAAGCACAGGGAAATATCTGCTTCTAAATCCAAAACGCAGCTATCTAACAGAACGGTTGTCAATGTGTGCACTCAACATCCAGAGTTAAACCCGTGTGTGGATTCAGCAGTCTGCAGAGACTTTCTCTGCAGAGTCCCAAGACAGGCGTTTTCAGCCCATTACCGGCATATGGAAGAAACAGCAGTAAGCACAGGGAAATATCTGCTTCTAAATCCAAAACGCAGCTATCTAACAGAACGGTTGTCAATGTGTGCACTCAACTTCCAGAGTTAAACCCGTGTGTGGATTCAGCAGTCTGCAGAGACTTTCTCTGCAGAGTCCCAAAACAGGCGTTTTCAGCCCATTACCGGCATATGGAAGAAACAGCAGTAAGCACAGGGAAATATCTGCTTCTAAATCCAAAACGCAGCTATCTAACAGAACGGTTGTCAATGTGTGCACTCAACTTCCAGAGTTAAACCCGTGTGTGGATTCAGCAGTCTGCAGAGACTTTCTCTGCAGAGTCCCAAGACAGGCGTTTTCAGCCCATTACCGGCATATGGAAGAAACAGCAGTAAGCACAGGGAAATATCTGCTTCTAAATCCAAAACGCAGCTATCTAACAGAACGGTTGTCAATGTGTGCACTCAACTTCCAGAGTTAAACCCGTGTGTGGATTCAGCAGTCTGCAGAGACTTTCTCTGCAGAGTCCCAAGACAGGCGTTTTCAGCCCATTACCGGCATATGGAAGAAACAGCAGTAAGCACAGGGAAATATCTGCTTCTAAATCCAAAACGCAGCTATCTAACAGAACGGTTGTCAATGTGTGCACTCAACTTCCAGAGTTAAACCCGTGTGTGGATTCAGCAGTCTGCAGAGACTTTCTCTGCAGAGTCCCAAAACAGGCGTTTTCAGCCCATTACCGGCATATGGAAGAAACAGCAGTAAGCACAGGGAAATATCTGCTTCTAAATCCAAAACGCAGCTATCTAACAGAACGGTTGTCAATGTGTGCACTCAACTTCCAGAGTTAAACCCGTGTGTGGATTCAGCAGTCTGCAGAGACTTTCTCTGCAGAGTCCCAAATAGGCGTTTTCAGCCCATTACCGGCATATGGAAGAAACAGCAGTAAGCACAGGGAAATATCTGCTTCTAAATCCAAAACGCAGCTATCTAACAGAACGGTTGTCAATGTGTGCACTCAACTTCCAGAGTTAAACCCGTGTGTGGATTCAGCAGTCTGCAGAGACTTTCTCTGCAGAGTCCCAAGACAGGCGTTTTCAGCCCATTACCGGCATATGGAAGAAACAGCAGTAAGCACAGGGAAATATCTGCTTCTAAATCCAAAACGCAGCTATCTAACAGAACGGTTCTCAATGTGTGCACTCAACTTCCAGAGTTAAACCCGAGTGTGGATAGCAGCAGTCTGCAGAGACTTTCTCTGCAGAGTCCCAAAACAGGCGTTTTCAGCCCTTTACCGGCATATGGAAGAAACAGCAGTAAGCACAGGGAAATATCTGCTTCTAAATCCAAAACGCAGCTATCTAACAGAACGGTTGTCAATGTGTGCACTCAACTTCCAGAGTTAAACCCGTGTGTGGATTCAGCAGTCTGCAGAGACTTTCTCTGCAGAGTCCCAAAACAGGCGTTTTCAGCCCATTACCGGCATATGGAAGAAACAGCAGTAAGCACAGGGAAATATCTGCTTCTAAATCCAAAACACAGCTATCTAACAGAACGGTTGTCAATGTGTGCACTCAAGTTCCAGAGTTAAACCCGTGTGTGGATTCAGCAGTCTGCAGAGACTTTCTCTGCAGAGTCCCAAAACAGGCGTTTTCAGCCCATTACCGGCATATGGAAGAAACAGCAGTAAGCACAGGGAAATATCTGCTTCTAAATCCAAAACGCAGCTATCTAACAGAACGGTTGTCAATGTGTGCACTCAACTTCCAGAGTTAAACCGGTGTGTGGATTCAGCAGTCTGCAGAGACTTTCTCTGCAGAGTCCCAAAACAGGCGTTTTCAGCCCATTGCCGGCATATGGAAGAAACAGCAGTAAGCACAGGGAAATATCTGCTTCTAAATCCAAAACGCAGCTATCTAACAGAACGGTTGTCAATGTGTGCACTCAACTTCCAGAGTTAAACCCGTGTGTGGATTCAGCAGTCTGCAGAGACTTTCTCTGCAGAGTCCCAAAACAGGCGTTTTCAGCCCATTACCGGCATATGGAAGAAACAGCAGTAAGCACAGGGAAATATCTGCTTCTAAATCCAAAACGCAGCTATCTAACAGAACGGTTGTCAATGTGTGCACTCAACTTCCAGAGTTAAACCCGTGTGTGGATTCAGCAGTCTGCAAACACTTTCTTTGCAGAGTCCCAAAACAGGCGTTTTCAGCCCATTACCGGCATATGGAAGAAACAGCAGTAAGCACAGGGAAATATCTGCTTCTAAATCCAAAACGCAGCTATCTAACAGAACGGTTGTCAATGTGTGCACTCAACTTCCAGAGTTAAACCCGTGTGTGGATTCAGCAGTCTGCAGAGACTTTCTCTGCAGAGTCCCAAAACAGGCGTTTTCAGCCCATTACCGGCATATGGAAGAAACAGCAGTAAGCACAGGGAAATATCTGCTTCTAAATCCAAAACGCAGCTATCTAACAGAACGGTTGTCAATGTGTGCACTCAACTTCCAGAGTTAAACCCGTGTGTGGATTCAGCAGTCTGCAGAGACTTTCTCTGCAGAGTCCCAAAACAGGCGTTTTCAGCCCATTACCGGCATATGGAAGAAACAGCAGTAAGCACAGGGAAATATCTGCTTCTAAATCCAAAACGCAGCTATCTAACAGAACGGTTGTCAATGTGTGCACTCAACTTCCAGAGTTAAACCCGTGTGTGGATTCAGCAGTCTGCAGAGACTTTCTCTGCAGAGTCCCAAGACAGGCGTTTTCAGCCCATTACCGGCATATGGAAGAAACAGCAGTAAGCACAGGGAAATATCTGCTTCTAAATCCAAAACGCAGCTATCTAACAGAACGGTTGTCAATGTGTGCACTCAACTTCCAGAGTTAAACCCGTGTGTGGATTCAGCAGTCTGCAGAGACTTTCTCTGCAGAGTCCCAAAACAGGCGTTTTCAGCCCATTACCGGCATATGGAAGAAACAGCAGTAAGCACAAGGAAATATCTGCTTATAAATCCAAAACGCAGCTATCTAACAGAACGGTTGTCAATGTGTGCACTCAACTTGCAGAGATAAACCCGTGTGTGGATTCAGCAGTCTGCAAACACTTTCTCTGCAGAGTCCCAAAACAGGCGTTTTCAGCCCATTACCGGCATATGGAAGAAACAGCAGTAAGCACAGGGAAATATCTGCTTCTAAATCCAAAACGCAGCTATCTAACAGAACGGTTGTCAATGTGTGCACTCAACTTCCAGAGTTAAACCCGTGTGTGGATTCAGCAGTCTGCAGAGACTTTCTCTGCAGAGTCCCAAAACAGGCGTTTTCAGCCCATTACCGGCATATGGAAGAAACAGCAGTAAGCACAGGGAAATATCTGCTTCTAAATCCAAAACGCAGCTATCTAACAGAACGGTTGTCAATGTGTGCACTCAACTTCCAGAGTTAAACCCGTGTGTGGATTCAGCAGTCTGCAGAGACTTTCTCTGCAGAGTCCCAAAACAGGCGTTTTCAGCCCATTACCGGCATATGGAAGAAACAGCAGTAAGCACAGGGAAATATCTGCTTCTAAATCCAAAACGCAGCTATCTAACAGAACGGTTGTCAATGTGTGCACTCAACTTCCAGAGTTAAACCCGTGTGTGGATTCAGCAGTCTGCAGAGACTTTCTCTGCAGAGTCCCAAGACAGGCGTTTTCAGCCCATTACCGGCATATGGAAGAAACAGCAGTAAGCACAGGGAAATATCTGCTTCTAAATCCAAAACGCAGCTATCTAACAGAACGGTTGTCAATGTGTGCACTCAACTTCCAGAGTTAAACCCGTGTGTGGATTCAGCAGTCTGCAGAGACTTTCTCTGCAGAGTCCCAAAACAGGCGTTTTCAGCCCATTACCGGCATATGGAAGAAACAGCAGTAAGCACAGGGAAATATCTGCTTCTAAATCCAAAACGCAGCTATCTAACAGAACGGTTGTCAATGTGTGCACTCAACTTCCAGAGTTAAACCCGTGTGTGGATTCAGCAGTCTGCAGAGACTTTCTCTGCAGAGTCCCAAAACAGGCGTTTTCAGCCCATTACCGGCATATGGAAGAAACAGCAGTAAGCACAGGGAAATATCTGCTTCTAAATCCAAAACGCAGCTATCTAACAGAACGGTTGTCAATGTGTGCACTCAACTTCCAGAGTTAAACCCGTGTGTGGATTCAGCAGTCTGCAGAGACTTTCTCTGCAGAGTCCCAAGACAGGCGTTTTCAGCCCATTACCGGCATATGGAAGAAACAGCAGTAAGCACAGGGAAATATCTGCTTCTAAATCCAAAACGCAGCTATCTAACAGAACGGTTGTCAATGTGTGCACTCAACTTCCAGAGTTAAACCCGTGTGTGGATAGCAGCAGTCTGCAGAGACTTTCTCTGCAGAGTCCCAAAACAGGCGTTTTCAGCCCTTTACCGGCATATGGAAGAAACAGCAGTAAGCACAGGGAAATATCTGCTTCTAAATCCAAAACGCAGCTATCTAACAGAACGGTTGTCAATGTGTGCACTCAACTTCCAGAGTTAAACCCGTGTGTGGATTCAGCAGTCTGCAGAGACTTTCTCTGCAGAGTCCCAAAACAGGCGTTTTCAGCCCATTACCGGCATATGGAAGAAACAGCAGTAAGCACAGGGAAATATCTGCTTCTAAATCCAAAACGCAGCTATCTAACAGAACGGTTGTCAATGTGTGCACTCAAGTTCCAGAGTTAAACCCGTGTGTGGATTCAGCAGTCTGCAGAGACTTTCTCTGCAGAGTCCCAAAACAGGCGTTTTCAGCCCATTACCGGCATATGGAAGAAACAGCAGTAAGCACAGGGAAATATCTGCTTCTAAATCCAAAACGCAGCTATCTAACAGAACGGTTGTCAATGTGTGCACTCAACTTCCAGAGGTAAACCCGTGTGTGCATTCAGCAGTCTGCAGAGACTTTCTCTGCAGAGTCCCAAAACAGGCGTTTTCAGCCCATTACCGGCATATGGAAGAAACAGCAGTAAGCACAGGGAAATATCTGCTTCTAAATCCAAAACGCAGCTATCTAACAGAACGGTTGTCAATGTGTGCACTCAACTTCCAGAGTTAAACCCGTGTGTGGATTCAGCAGTCTGCAGAGACTTTCTCTGCAGAGTCCCAAAACAGGCGTTTTCAGCCCATTACCGGCATATGGAAGAAACAGCAGTAAGCACAGGGAAATATCTGCTTCTAAATCCAAAACGCAGCTATCTAACAGAACGGTTGTCAATGTGTGCACTCAACTTCCAGAGTTAAACCCGTGTGTGGATTCAGCAGTCTGCAAACACTTTCTCTGCAGAGTCCCAAAACAGGCGTTTTCAGCCCATTACCGGCATATGGAAGAAACAGCAGTAAGCACAGGGAAATATCTGCTTCTAAATCCAAAACGCAGCTATCTAACAGAACGGTTGTCAATGTGTGCACTCAACTTCCAGAGTTAAACCCGTGTGTGGATTCAGCAGTCTGCAGAGACTTTCTCTGCAGAGTCCCAAAACAGGCGTTTTCAGCCCATTACCGGCATATGGAAGAAACAGCAGTAAGCACAGGGAAATATCTGCTTCTAAATCCAAAACGCAGCTATCTAACAGAACGGTTGTCAATGTGTGCACTCAACTTCCAGAGTTAAACCCGTGTGTGGATTCAGCAGTCTGCAGAGACTTTCTCTGCAGAGTCCCAAAACAGGCGTTTTCAGCCCATTACCGGCATATGGAAGAAACAGCAGTAAGCACAGGGAAATATCTGCTTCTAAATCCAAAACGCAGCTATCTAACAGAACGGTTGTCAATGTGTGCACTCAACTTCCAGAGTTAAACCCGTGTGTGGATTCAGCAGTCTGCAGAGACTTTCTCTGCAGAGTCCCAAGACAGGCGTTTTCAGCCCATTACCGGCATATGGAAGAAACAGCAGTAAGCACAGGGAAATATCTGCTTCTAAATCCAAAACGCAGCTATCTAACAGAACGGTTGTCAATGTGTGCACTCAACTTCCAGAGTTAAACCCGTGTGTGGATTCAGCAGTCTGCAGAGACTTTCTCTGCAGAGTCCCAAAACAGGCGTTTTCAGCCCATTACCGGCATATGGAAGAAACAGCAGTAAGCACAGGGAAATATCTGCTTCTAAATCCAAAACGCAGCTATCTAACAGAACGGTTGTCAATGTGTGCACTCAACTTCCAGAGTTAAACCCGTGTGTGGATTCAGCAGTCTGCAGAGACTTTCTCTGCAGAGTCCCAAGACAGGCGTTTTCAGCCCATTACCGGCATATGGAAGAAACAGCAGTAAGCACAGGGAAATATCTGCTTCTAAATCCAAAACGCAGCTATCTAACAGAACGGTTGTCAATGTGTGCACTCAACTTCCAGAGTTAAACCCGTGTGTGGATAGCAGCAGTCTGCAGAGACTTTCTCTGCAGAGTCCCAAAACAGGCGTTTTCAGCCCTTTACCGGCATATGGAAGAAACAGCAGTAAGCACAGGGAAATATCTGCTTCTAAATCCAAAACGCAGCTATCTAACAGAACGGTTGTCAATGTGTGCACTCAACTTCCAGAGTTAAACCCGTGTGTGGATTCAGCAGTCTGCAGAGACTTTCTCTGCAGAGTCCCAAAACAGGCGTTTTCAGCCCATTACCGGCATATGGAAGAAACAGCAGTAAGCACAGGGAAATATCTGCTTCTAAATCCAAAACGCAGCTATCTAACAGAACGGTTGTCAATGTGTGCACTCAAGTTCCAGAGTTAAACCCGTGTGTGGATTCAGCAGTCTGCAGAGACTTTCTCTGCAGAGTCCCAAAACAGGCGTTTTCAGCCCATTACCGGCATATGGAAGAAACAGCAGTAAGCACAGGGAAATATCTGCTTCTAAATCCAAAACGCAGCTATCTAACAGAACGGTTGTCAATGTGTGCACTCAACTTCCAGAGGTAAACCCGTGTGTGCATTCAGCAGTCTGCAGAGACTTTCTCTGCAGAGTCCCAAAACAGGCGTTTTCAGCCCATTACCGGCATATGGAAGAAACAGCAGTAAGCACAGGGAAATATCTGCTTCTAAATCCAAAACGCAGCTATCTAACAGAACGGTTGTCAATGTGTGCACTCAACTTCCAGAGTTAAACCCGTGTGTGGATTCAGCAGTCTGCAGAGACTTTCTCTGCAGAGTCCCAAAACAGGCGTTTTCAGCCCATTACCGGCATATGGAAGAAACAGCAGTAAGCACAGGGAAATATCTGCTTCTAAATCCAAAACGCAGCTATCTAACAGAACGGTTGTCAATGTGTGCACTCAACTTCCAGAGTTAAACCCGTGTGTGGATTCAGCAGTCTGCAAACACTTTCTCTGCAGAGTCCCAAAACAGGCGTTTTCAGCCCATTACCGGCATATGGAAGAAACAGCAGTAAGCACAGGGAAATATCTGCTTCTAAATCCAAAACGCAGCTATCTAACAGAACGGTTGTCAATGTGTGCACTCAACTTCCAGAGTTAAACCCGTGTGTGGATTCAGCAGTCTGCAGAGACTTTCTCTGCAGAGTCCCAAAACAGGCGTTTTCAGCCCATTACCGGCATATGGAAGAAACAGCAGTAAGCACAGGGAAATATCTGCTTCTAAATCCAAAACGCAGCTATCTAACAGAACGGTTGTCAATGTGTGCACTCAACTTCCAGAGTTAAACCCGTGTGTGGATTCAGCAGTCTGCAGAGACTTTCTCTGCAGAGTCCCAAAACAGGCGTTTTCAGCCCATTACCGGCATATGGAAGAAACAGCAGTAAGCACAGGGAAATATCTGCTTCTAAATCCAAAACGCAGCTATCTAACAGAACGGTTGTCAATGTGTGCACTCAACTTCCAGAGTTAAACCCGTGTGTGGATTCAGCAGTCTGCAGAGACTTTCTCTGCAGAGTCCCAAGACAGGCGTTTTCAGCCCATTACCGGCATATGGAAGAAACAGCAGTAAGCACAGGGAAATATCTGCTTCTAAATCCAAAACGCAGCTATCTAACAGAACGGTTGTCAATGTGTGCACTCAACTTCCAGAGTTAAACCCGTGTGTGGATTCAGCAGTCTGCAGAGACTTTCTCTGCAGAGTCCCAAAACAGGCGTTTTCAGCCCATTACCGGCATATGGAAGAAACAGCAGTAAGCACAAGGAAATATCTGCTTCTAAATCCAAAACGCAGCTATCTAACAGAACGGTTGTCAATGTGTGCACTCAACTTGCAGAGATAAACCCGTGTGTGGATTCAGCAGTCTGCAGAGACTTTCTCTGCAGAGTCCCAAAACAGGCGTTTTCAGCCCATTACCGGCATATGGAAGAAACAGCAGTAAGCACCGGGAAATATCTGCTTCTAAATCCAAAACGCAGCTATCTAACAGAACGGTTGTCAATGTGTGCACTCAACTTCCAGAGTTAAACCCGTGTGTGGATTCAGCAGTCTGCAGAGACTTTCTCTGCAGAGTCCCAAGACAGGCGTTTTCAGCCCATTACCGGCATATGGAAGAAACAGCAGTAAGCACAGGGAAATATCTGCTTCTAAATCCAAAACGCAGCTATCTAACAGAACGGTTGTCAATGTGTGCACTCAACTTCCAGAGTTAAACCCGTGTGTGGATTCAGCAGTCTGCAGAGACTTTCTCTGCAGAGTCCCAAAACAGGCGTTTTCAGCCCATTACCGGCATATGGAAGAAACAGCAGTAAGCACAGGGAAATATCTGCTTCTAAATCCAAAACGCAGCTATCTAACAGAACGGTTGTCAATGTGTGCACTCAACTTCCAGAGTTAAACCCGTGTGTGGATTCAGCAGTCTGCAAACACTTTCTCTGCAGAGTCCCAAAACAGGCGTTTTCAGCCCATTACCGGCATATGGAAGAAACAGCAGTAAGCACAGGGAAATATCTGCTTCTAAATCCAAAACGCAGCTATCTAACAGAACGGTTGTCAATGTGTGCACTCAACTTCCAGAGTTAAACCCGTGTGTGGATTCAGCAGTCTGCAGAGACTTTCTCTGCAGAGTCCCAAAACAGGCGTTTTCAGCCCATTACCGGCATATGGAAGAAACAGCAGTAAGCACAGGGAAATATCTGCTTCTAAATCCAAAACGCAGCTATCTAACAGAACGGTTGTCAATGTGTGCACTCAACTTCCAGAGTTAAACCCGTGTGTGGATTCAGCAGTCTGCAGACACTTTCTCTGCAGAGTCCCAAAACAGGCGTTTTCAGCCCATTACCGGCATATGGAAGAAACAGCAGTAAGCACAGGGAAATATCTGCTTCTAAATCCAAAACGCAGCTATCTAACAGAACGGTTGTCAATGTGTGCACTCAACTTCCAGAGTTAAACCCGTGTGTGGATTCAGCAGTCTGCAGAGACTTTCTCTGCAGAGTCCCAAAACAGGCGTTTTCAGCCCATTACCGGCATATGGAAGAAACAGCAGTAAGCACAGGGAAATATCTGCTTCTAAATCCAAAACGCAGCTATCTAACAGAACGGTTGTCAATGTGTGCACTCAACTTCCAGAGTTAAACCCGTGTGTGGATTCAGCAGTCTGCAGAGACTTTCTCTGCAGAGTCCCAAAACAGGCGTTTTCAGCCCATTACCGGCATATGGAAGAAACAGCAGTAAGCACAGGGAAATATCTGCTTCTAAATCCAAAACGCAGCTATCTAACAGAACGGTTGTCAATGTGTGCACTCAACTTCCAGAGTTAAACCCGTGTGTGGATTCAGCAGTCTGCAGAGACTTTCTCTGCATAGTCCCAAAACAGGCGTTTTCAGCCCATTACCGGCATATGGAAGAAACAGCAGTAAGCACAGGGAAATATCTGCTTCTAAATCCAAAACGCAGCTATCTAACAGAACGGTTGTCAATGTGTGCACTCAACTTCCAGAGTTAAACCCGTGTGTGGATTCAGCAGTCTGCAGAGACTTTCTCTGCAGAGTCCCAAGACAGGCGTTTTCAGCCCATTACCGGCATATGGAAGAAACAGCAGTAAGCACAGGGAAATATCTGCTTCTAAATCCAAAACGCAGCTATCTAACAGAACGGTTCTCAATGTGTGCACTCAACATCCAGAGTTAAACCCGTGTGTGGATTCAGCAGTCTGCAGAGACTTTCTCTGCAGAGTCCCAAGACAGGCGTTTTCAGCCCATTACCGGCATATGGAAGAAACAGCAGTAAGCACAGGGAAATATCTGCTTCTAAATCCAAAACGCAGCTATCTAACAGAACGGTTGTCAATGTGTGCACTCAACTTCCAGAGTTAAACCCGTGTGTGGATTCAGCAGTCTGCAGAGACTTTCTCTGCAGAGTCCCAAAACAGGCGTTTTCAGCCCATTACCGGCATATGGAAGAAACAGCAGTAAGCACAGGGAAATATCTGCTTCTAAATCCAAAACGCAGCTATCTAACAGAACGGTTGTCAATGTGTGCACTCAACTTCCAGAGTTAAACCCGTGTGTGGATTCAGCAGTCTGCAGAGACTTTCTCTGCAGAGTCCCAAAACAGGCGTTTTCAGCCCATTACCGGCATATGGAAGAAACAGCAGTAAGCACAGGGAAATATCTGCTTCTAAATCCAAAACGCAGCTATCTAACAGAACGGTTGTCAATGTGTGCACTCAATTCCAGAGTTAAACCCGTGTGTGGATTCAGCAGTCTGCAGAGACTTTCTCTGCATAGTCCCAAAACAGGCGTTTTCAGCCCATTACCGGCATAAGGAAGAAACAGCAGTAAGCACAGGGAAATATCTGCTTCTAAATCCAAAACGCAGCGATCTAACAGAACGGTTGTCAATGTGTGCACTCAACTTCCAGAGTTAAACCCGTGTGTGGATTCAGCAGTCTGCAGAGACTTTCTCTGCAGAGTCCCAAGACAGGCGTTTTCAGCCCATTACCGGCATATGGAAGAAACAGCAGTAAGCACAGGGAAATATCTGCTTCTAAATCCAAAACGCAGCTATCTAACAGAACGGTTGTCAATGTGTGCACTCAACTTCCAGAGTTAAACCCGTGTGTGGATTCAGCAGTCTGCAGAGACTTTCTCTGCAGAGTCCCAAGACAGGCGTTTTCAGCCCATTACCGGCATATGGAAGAAACAGCAGTAAGCACAGGGAAATATCTGCTTCTAAATCCAAAACGCAGCTATCTAACAGAACGGTTGTCAATGTGTGCACTCAACATCCAGAGTTAAACCCGTGTGTGGATTCAGCAGTCTGCAGAGACTTTCTCTGCAGAGTCCCAAGACAGGCGTTTTCAGCCCATTACCGGCATATGGAAGAAACAGCAGTAAGCACAGGGAAATATCTGCTTCTAAATCCAAAACGCAGCTATCTAACAGAACGGTTGTCAATGTGTGCACTCAACTTCCAGAGTTAAACCCGTGTGTGGATTCAGCAGTCTGCAGAGACTTTCTCTGCAGAGTCCCAAGACAGGCATTTTCAGCCCATTACCGGCATATGGAAGAAACAGCAGTAAGCACAGGGAAATATCTGCTTCTAAATCCAAAACGCAGCTATCTAACAGAACGGTTGTCAATGTGTGCACTCAACTTCCAGAGTTAAACCCGTGTGTGGATAGCAGCAGTCTGCAGAGACTTTCTCTGCAGAGTCCCAAAACAGGCGTTTTCAGCCCATTACCGGCATATGGAAGAAACAGCAGTAAGCACAGGGAAATATCTGCTTCTAAATCCAAAACGCAGCTATCTAACAGAACGGTTGTCAATGTGTGCACTCAACTTCCAGAGTTAAACCCGTGTGTGGATTCAGCAGTCTGCAGAGACTTTCTCTGCAGAGTCCCAAAACAGGCGTTTTCAGCCCATTACCGGCATATGGAAGAAACAGCAGTAAGCACAGGGAAATATCTGCTTCTAAATCCAAAACGCAGCTATCTAACAGAACGGTTGTCAATGTGTGCACTCAAGTTCCAGAGTTAAACCCGTGTGTGGTTTCAGCAGTCTGCAGAGACTTTCTCTGCAGAGTCCCAAAACAGGCGTTTTCAGCCCATTACCGGCATATGGAAGAAACAGCAGTAAGCACAGGGAAATATCTGCTTCTAAATCCAAAACGCAGCTATCTAACAGAACGGTTGTCAATGTGTGCACTCAACTTCCAGAGTTAAACCGGTGTGTGGATTCAGCAGTCTGCAGAGACTTTCTCTGCAGAGTCCCAAAACAGGCGTTTTCAGCCCATTACCGGCATATGGAAGAAACAGCAGTAAGCACAGGGAAATATCTGCTTCTAAATCCAAAACGCAGCTATCTAACAGAACGGTTGTCAATGTGTGCACTCAACTTCCAGAGTTAAACCCGTGTGTGGATTCAGCAGTCTGCAGAGACTTTCTCTGCAGAGTCCCAAAACAGGCGTTTTCAGCCCATTACCGGCATATGGAAGAAACAGCAGTAAGCACAAGGAAATATCTGCTTCTAAATCCAAAACGCAGCTATCTAACAGAACGGTTGTCAATGTGTGCACTCAACTTGCAGAGATAAACCCGTGTGTGGATTCAGCAGTCTGCAGAGACTTTCTCTGCAGAGTCCCAAAACAGGCGTTTTCAGCCCATTACCGGCATATGGAAGAAACAGCAGTAAGCACCGGGAAATATCTGCTTCTAAATCCAAAACGCAGCTATCTAACAGAACGGTTGTCAATGTGTGCACTCAACTTCCAGAGTTAAACCCGTGTGTGGATTCAGCAGTCTGCAGAGACTTTCTCTGCAGAGTCCCAAAACAGGCGTTTTCAGCCCATTACCGGCATATGGAAGAAACAGCAGTAAGCACAGGGAAATATCTGCTTCTAAATCCAAAACGCAGCTATCTAACAGAACGGTTGTCAATGTGTGCACTCAACTTCCAGAGTTAAACCCGTGTGTGGATTCAGCAGTCTGCAGAGACTTTCTCTGCAGAGTCCCAAAACAGGCGTTTTCAGCCCATTACCGGCATATGGAAGAAACAGCAGTAAGCACAGGGAAATATCTGCTTCTAAATCCAAAACGCAGCTATCTAACAGAACGGTTGTCAATGTGTGCACTCAACTTCCAGAGTTAAACCCGTGTGTGGATTCAGCAGTCTGCAGACACTTTCTCTGCAGAGTCCCAAGACAGGCGTTTTCAGCCCATTACCGGCATATGGAAGAAACAGCAGTAAGCACAGGGAAATATCTGTTTCTAAATCCAAAACGCAGCTATCTAACAGAACGGTTGTCAATGTGTGCACTCAACTTCCAGAGTTAAACCCGTGTGTGGATTCAGCAGTCTGCAGAGACTTTCTCTGCAGAGTCCCAAAACAGGCGTTTTCAGCCCATTACCGGCATATGGAAGAAACAGCAGTAAGCACAGGGAAATATCTGCTTCTAAATCCAAAACGCAGCTATCTAACAGAACGGTTGTCAATGTGTGCACTCAACTTCCAGAGTTAAACCCGTGTGTGGATTCAGCAGTCTGCAGAGACTTTCTCTGCAGAGTCCCAAAACAGGCGTTTTCAGCCCATTACCGGCATATGGAAGAAACAGCAGTAAGCACAGGGAAATATCTGCTTCTAAATCCAAAACGCAGCTATCTAACAGAACGGTTGTCAATGTGTGCACTCAACTTCCAGAGTTAAACCCGTGTGTGGATTCAGCAGTCTGCAGAGACTTTCTCTGCAGAGTCCCAAAACAGGCGTTTTCAGCCCATTACCGGCATATGGAAGAAACAGCAGTAAGCACAGGGAAATATCTGCTTCTAAATCCAAAACGCAGCTATCTAACAGAACGGTTGTCAATGTGTGCACTCAACTTCCAGAGTTAAACCCGTGTGTGGATTCAGCAGTCTGCAGAGACTTTCTCTGCAGAGTCCCAAGTCAGGCGTTTTCAGCCCATTACCGGCATATGGAAGAAACAGCAGTAAGCACAGGGAAATATCTGCTTCTAAATCCAAAACGCAGCTATCTAACAGAACGGTTCTCAATGTGTGCACTCAACATCCAGAGTTAAACCCGTGTGTGGATTCAGCAGTCTGCAGAGACTTTCTCTGCAGAGTCCCAAGACAGGCGTTTTCAGCCCATTACCGGCATATGGAAGAAACAGCAGTAAGCACAGGGAAATATCTGCTTCTAAATCCAAAACGCAGCTATCTAACAGAACGGTTGTCAATGTGTGCACTCAACTTCCAGAGTTAAACCCGTGTGTGGATTCAGCAGTCTGCAGAGACTTTCTCTGCAGAGTCCCAAAACAGGCGTTTTCAGCCCATTACCGGCATATGGAAGAAACAGCAGTAAGCACAGGGAAATATCTGCTTCTAAATCCAAAACGCAGCTATCTAACAGAACGGTTGTCAATGTGTGCACTCAACTTCCAGAGTTAAACCCGTGTGTGGATTCAGCAGTCTGCAGAGACTTTCTCTGCAGAGTCCCAAAACAGGCGTTTTCAGCCCATTACCGGCATATGGAAGAAACAGCAGTAAGCACAGGGAAATATCTGCTTCTAAATCCAAAACGCAGCTATCTAACAGAACGGTTGTCAATGTGTGCACTCAATTCCAGAGTTAAACCCGTGTGTGGATTCAGCAGTCTGCAGAGACTTTCTCTGCATAGTCCCAAAACAGGCGTTTTCAGCCCATTACCGGCATAAGGAAGAAACAGCAGTAAGCACAGGGAAATATCTGCTTCTAAATCCAAAACGCAGCGATCTAACAGAACGGTTGTCAATGTGTGCACTCAACTTCCAGAGTTAAACCCGTGTGTGGATTCAGCAGTCTGCAGAGACTTTCTCTGCAGAGTCCCAAGACAGGCGTTTTCAGCCCATTACCGGCATATGGAAGAAACAGCAGTAAGCACAGGGAAATATCTGCTTCTAAATCCAAAACGCAGCTATCTAACAGAACGGTTGTCAATGTGTGCACTCAACTTCCAGAGTTAAACCCGTGTGTGGATTCAGCAGTCTGCAGAGACTTTCTCTGCAGAGTCCCAAAACAGGCGTTTTCAGCCCATTACCGGCATATGGAAGAAACAGCAGTAAGCACAGGGAAATATCTGCTTCTAAATCCAAAACGCAGCTATCTAACAGAACGGTTGTCAATGTGTGCACTCAACTTCCAGAGTTAAACCCGTGTGTGGATTCAGCAGTCTGCAGAGACTTTCTCTGCAGAGTCCCAAGACAGGCGTTTTCAGCCCATTACCGGCATATGGAAGAAACAGCAGTAAGCACAGGGAAATATCTGCTTCTAAATCCAAAACGCAGCTATCTAACAGAACGGTTGTCAATGTGTGCACTCAACTTCCAGAGTTAAACCCGTGTGTGGATTCAGCAGTCTGCAGAGACTTTCTCTGCAGAGTCCCAAAACAGGCGTTTTCAGCCCATTACCGGCATATGGAAGAAACAGCAGTAAGCACAGGGAAATATCTGCTTCTAAATCCAAAACGCAGCTATCTAACAGAACGGTTGTCAATGTGTGCACTCAACTTCCAGAGTTAAACCCGTGTGTGGATTCAGCAGTCTGCAGAGACTTTCTCTGCAGAGTCCCAAAACAGGCGTTTTCAGCCCATTACCGGCATATGGAAGAAACAGCAGTAAGCACAGGGAAATATCTGCTTCTAAATCCAAAACGCAGCTATCTAACAGAACGGTTGTCAATGTGTGCACTCAACTTCCAGAGTTAAACCCGTGTGTGGATTCAGCAGTCTGCAGAGACTTTCTCTGCAGAGTCCCAAAACAGGCGTTTTCAGCCCATTACCGGCATATGGAAGAAACAGCAGTAAGCACAGGGAAATATCTGCTTCTAAATCCAAAACGCAGCTATCTAACAGAACGGTTGTCAATGTGTGCACTCAACTTCCAGAGATAAACCCGTGTGTGGATTCAGCAGTCTGCAGAGACTTTCTCTGCAGAGTCCCAAGACAGGCGTTTTCAGCCCATTACCGGCATATGGAAGAAACAGCAGTAAGCACAGGGAAATATCTGCTTCTAAATCCAAAACGCAGCTATCTAACAGAACGGTTGTCAATGTGTGCACTCAACTTCCAGAGTTAAACCCGTGTGTGGATAGCAGCAGTCTGCAGAGACTTTCTCTGCAGAGTCCCAAAACAGGCGTTTTCAGCCCTTTACCGGCATATGGAAGAAACAGCAGTAAGCACAGGGAAATATCTGCTTCTAAATCCAAAACGCAGCTATCTAACAGAACGGTTGTCAATGTGTGCACTCAACTTCCAGAGTTAAACCCGTGTGTGGATTCAGCAGTCTGCAGAGACTTTCTCTGCAGAGTCCCAAAACAGGCGTTTTCAGCCCATTACCGGCATATGGAAGAAACAGCAGTAAGCACCGGGAAATATCTGCTTCTAAATCCAAAACGCAGCTATCTAACAGAACGGTTGTCAATGTGTGCACTCAAGTTCCAGAGTTAAACCCGTGTGTGGATTCAGCAGTCTGCAGAGACTTTCTCTGCAGAGTCCCAAATCAGGCGTTTTCAGCCCATTACCGGCATATGGAAGAAACAGCAGTAAGCACAGGGAAATATCTGCTTCTAAATCCAAAACGCAGCTATCTAACAGAACGGTTGTCAATGTGTGCACTCAACTTCCAGAGTTAAACCGGTGTGTGGATTCAGCAGTCTGCAGAGACTTTCTCTGCAGAGTCCCAAAACAGGCGTTTTCAGCCCATTACCGGCATATGGAAGAAACAGCAGTAAGCACAGGGAAATATCTGCTTCTAAATCCAAAACGCAGCTATCTAACAGAACGGTTGTCAATGTGTGCACTCAACTTCCAGAGTTAAACCCGTGTGTGGATTCAGCAGTCTGCAGAGACTTTCTCTGCAGAGTCCCAAAACAGGCGTTTTCAGCCCATTACCGGCATATGGAAGAAACAGCAGTAAGCACAAGGAAATATCTGCTTCTAAATCCAAAACGCAGCTATCTAACAGAACGGTTGTCAATGTGTGCACTCAACTTGCAGAGATAAACCCGTGTGTGGATTCAGCAGTCTGCAGAGACTTTCTCTGCAGAGTCCCAAAACAGGCGTTTTCAGCCCATTACCGGCATATGGAAGAAACAGCAGTAAGCACCGGGAAATATCTGCTTCTAAATCCAAAACGCAGCTATCTAACAGAACGGTTGTCAATGTGTGCACTCAACTTCCAGAGTTAAACCCGTGTGTGGATTCAGCAGTCTGCAGAGACTTTCTCTGCAGAGTCCCAAAACAGGCGTTTTCAGCCCATTACCGGCATATGGAAGAAACAGCAGTAAGCACAGGGAAATATCTGCTTCTAAATCCAAAACGCAGCTATCTAACAGAACGGTTGTCAATGTGTGCACTCAACTTCCAGAGTTAAACCCGTGTGTGGATTCAGCAGTCTGCAGAGACTTTCTCTGCAGAGTCCCAAAACAGGCGTTTTCAGCCCATTACCGGCATATGGAAGAAACAGCAGTAAGCACAGGGAAATATCTGCTTCTAAATCCAAAACGCAGCTATCTAACAGAACGGTTGTCAATGTGTGCACTCAACTTCCAGAGTTAAACCCGTGTGTGGATTCAGCAGTCTGCAAACACTTTCTCTGCAGAGTCCCAAAACAGGCGTTTTCAGCCCATTACCGGCATATGGAAGAAACAGCAGTAAGCACAGGGAAATATCTGCTTCTAAATCCAAAACGCAGCTATCTAACAGAACGGTTGTCAATGTGTGCACTCAACTTCCAGAGTTAAACCCGTGTGTGGATTCAGCAGTCTGCAGAGACTTTCTCTGCAGAGTCCCAAAACAGGCGTTTTCAGCCCATTACCGGCATATGGAAGAAACAGCAGTAAGCACAGGGAAATATCTGCTTCTAAATCCAAAACGCAGCTATCTAACAGAACGGTTGTCAATGTTTGCACTCAACTTCCAGAGTTAAACCCGTGTGTGGATTCAGCAGTCTGCAGACACTTTCTCTGCAGAGTCCCAAAACAGGCGTTTTCAGCCCATTACCGGCATATGGAAGAAACAGCAGTAAGCACAGGGAAATATCTGCTTCTAAATCCAAAACGCAGCTATCTAACAGAACGGTTGTCAATGTGTGCACTCAACTTCCAGAGTTAAACCCGTGTGTGGATTCAGCAGTCTGCAGAGACTTTCTCTGCAGAGTCCCAAAACAGGCGTTTTCAGCCCATTACCGGCATATGGAAGAAACAGCAGTAAGCACAGGGAAATATCTGCTTCTAAATCCAAAACGCAGCTATCTAACAGAACGGTTGTCAATGTGTGCACTCAACTTCCAGAGTTAAACCCGTGTGTGGATTCAGCAGTCTGCAGAGACTTTCCCTGCAGAGTCCCAAGACAGGCGTTTTCAGCCCATTACCGGCATATGGAAGAAACAGCAGTAAGCACAGGGAAATATCTGCTTCTAAATCCAAAACGCAGCTATCTAACAGAACGGTTGTCAATGTGTGCACTCAACATCCAGAGTTAAACCCGTGTGTGGATTCAGCAGTCTGCAGAGACTTTCTCTGCAGAGTCCCAAAACAGGCGTTTTCAGCCCATTACCGGCATATGGAAGAAACAGCAGTAAGCACAAGGAAATATCTGCTTCTAAATCCAAAACGCAGCTATCTAACAGAACGGTTGTCAATGTGTGCACTCAACTTCCAGAGTTAAACCCGTGTGTGGATTCAGCAGTCTGCAGAGACTTTCTCTGCAGAGTCCCAAGACAGGCGTTTTCAGCCCATTACCGGCATATGGAAGAAACAGCAGTAAGCACAGGGAAATATCTGCTTCTAAATCCAAAACGCAGCTATCTAACAGAACGGTTGTCAATGTGTGCACTCAACTTCCAGAGTTAAACCCGTGTGTGGATTCAGCAGTCTGCAGAGACTTTCTCTGCAGAGTCCCAAAACAGGCGTTTTCAGCCCATTACCGGCATATGGAAGAAACAGCAGTAAGCACAGGGAAATATCTGCTTCTAAATCCAAAACGCAGCTATCTAACAGAACGGTTGTCAATGTGTGCACTCAACTTCCAGAGTTAAACCCGTGTGTGGATTCAGCAGTCTGCAGAGACTTTCTCTGCAGAGTCCCAAGACAGGCGTTTTCAGCCCATTACCGGCATATGGAAGAAACAGCAGTAAGCACAGGGAAATATCTGCTTCTAAATCCAAAACGCAGCTATCTAACAGAACGGTTGTCAATGTGTGCACTCAACTTCCAGAGTTAAACCCGTGTGTGGATTCAGCAGTCTGCAGAGACTTTCTCTGCAGAGTCCCAAAACAGGCGTTTTCAGCCCATTACCGGCATATGGAAGAAACAGCAGTAAGCACAAGGAAATATCTGCTTCTAAATCCAAAACGCAGCTATCTAACAGAACGGTTGTCAATGTGTGCACTCAACTTGCAGAGATAAACCCGTGTGTGGATTCAGCAGTCTGCAGAGACTTTCTCTGCAGAGTCCCAAAACAGGCGTTTTCAGCCCATTACCGGCATATGGAAGAAACAGCAGTAAGCACCGGGAAATATCTGCTTCTAAATCCAAAACGCAGCTATCTAACAGAACGGTTGTCAATGTGTGCACTCAACTTCCAGAGTTAAACCCGTGTGTGGATTCAGCAGTCTGCAGAGACTTTCTCTGCAGAGTCCCAAAACAGGCGTTTTCAGCCCATTACCGGCATATGGAAGAAACAGCAGTAAGCACAGGGAAATATCTGCTTCTAAATCCAAAACGCAGCTATCTAACAGAACGGTTGTCAATGTGTGCACTCAATTCCAGAGTTAAACCCGTGTGTGGATTCAGCAGTCTGCAGAGACTTTCTCTGCATAGTCCCAAAACAGGTGTTTTCAGCCCATTACCGGCATAAGGAAGAAACAGCAGTAAGCACAGGGAAATATCTGCTTCTAAATCCAAAACGCAGCGATCTAACAGAACGGTTGTCAATGTGTGCACTCAACTTCCAGAGTTAAACCCGTGTGTGGATTCAGCAGTCTGCAGAGACTTTCTCTGCAGAGTCCCAAGACAGGCGTTTTCAGCCCATTACCGGCATATGGAAGAAACAGCAGTAAGCACAGGGAAATATCTGCTTCTAAATCCAAAACGCAGCTATCTAACAGAACGGTTGTCAATGTGTGCACTCAACTTCCAGAGTTAAACCCGTGTGTGGATTCAGCAGTCTGCAGAGACTTTCTCTGCAGAGTCCCAAAACAGGCGTTTTCAGCCCATTACCGGCATATGGAAGAAACAGCAGTAAGCACAGGGAAATATCTGCTTCTAAATCCAAAACGCAGCTATCTAACAGAACGGTTGTCAATGTGTGCACTCAACTTCCAGAGTTAAACCCGTGTGTGGATTCAGCAGTCTGCAGAGACTTTCTCTGCAGAGTCCCAAGACAGGCGTTTTCAGCCCATTACCGGCATATGGAAGAAACAGCAGTAAGCACAGGGAAATATCTGCTTCTAAATCCAAAACGCAGCTATCTAACAGAACGGTTGTCAATGTGTGCACTCAACTTCCAGAGTTAAACCCGTGTGTGGATTCAGCAGTCTGCAGAGACTTTCTCTGCAGAGTCCCAAAACAGGCGTTTTCAGCCCATTACCGGCATATGGAAGAAACAGCAGTAAGCACAGGGAAATATCTGCTTCTAAATCCAAAACGCAGCTATCTAACAGAACGGTTGTCAATGTGTGCACTCAACTTCCAGAGTTAAACCCGTGTGTGGATTCAGCAGTCTGCAGAGACTTTCTCTGCAGAGTCCCAAAACAGGCGTTTTCAGCCCATTACCGGCATATGGAAGAAACAGCAGTAAGCACAGGGAAATATCTGCTTCTAAATCCAAAACGCAGCTATCTAACAGAACGGTTGTCAATGTGTGCACTCAACTTCCAGAGTTAAACCCGTGTGTGGATTCAGCAGTCTGCAGAGACTTTCTCTGCAGAGTCCCAAAACAGGCGTTTTTCAGCCCATTACCGGCATATGGAAGAAACAGCAGTAAGCACAGGGAAATATCTGCTTCTAAATCCAAAACGCAGCTATCTAACAGAACGGTTGTCAATGTGTGCACTCAACTTCCAGAGTTAAACCCGTGTGTGGATTCAGCAGTCTGCAGAGACTTTCTCTGCAGAGTCCCAAGACAGGCGTTTTCAGCCCATTACCGGCATATGGAAGAAACAGCAGTAAGCACAGGGAAATATCTGCTTCTAAATCCAAAACGCAGCTATCTAACAGAACGGTTGTCAATGTGTGCACTCAACTTCCAGAGTTAAACCCGTGTGTGGATAGCAGCAGTCTGCAGAGACTTTCTCTGCAGAGTCCCAAAACAGGCGTTTTCAGCCCATTACCGGCATATGGAAGAAACAGCAGTAAGCACAGGGAAATATCTGCTTCTAAATCCAAAACGCAGCTATCTAACAGAACGGTTGTCAATGTGTGCACTCAACTTCCAGAGTTAAACCGGTGTGTGGATTCAGCAGTCTGCAGAGACTTTCTCTGCAGAGTCCCAAAACAGGCGTTTTCAGCCCATTACCGGCATATGGAAGAAACAGCAGTAAGCACCGGGAAATATCTGCTTCTAAATCCAAAACGCAGCTATCTAACAGAACGGTTGTCAATGTGTGCACTCAACTTCCAGAGTTAAACCCGTGTGTGGATTCAGCAGTCTGCAGAGACTTTCTCTGCAGAGTCCCAAAACAGGCGTTTTCAGCCCATTACCGGCATATGGAAGAAACAGCAGTAAGCACAGGGAAATATCTGCTTCTAAATCCAAAACGCAGCTATCTAACAGAACGGTTGTCAATGTGTGCACTCAACTTCCAGAGTTAAACCCGTGTGTGGATTCCGCAGTCTGCAGAGACTTTCTCTGCAGAGTCCCAAGACAGGCGTTTTCAGCCCATTACCGGCATATGGAAGAAACAGCAGTAAGCACAGGGAAATATCTGCTTCTAAATCCAAAACGCAGCTATCTAACAGAACGGTTGTCAATGTGTGCACTCAACTTCCAGAGTTAAACCCGTGTGTGGATTCAGCAGTCTGCAGAGACTTTCTCTGCAGAGTCCCAAAACAGGCGTTTTCAGCCCATTACCGGCATATGGAAGAAACAGCAGTAAGCACAAGGAAATATCTGCTTCTAAATCCAAAACGCAGCTATCTAACAGAACGGTTGTCAATGTGTGCACTCAACTTGCAGAGATAAACCCGTGTGTGGATTCAGCAGTCTGCAGAGACTTTCTCTGCAGAGTCCCAAAACAGGCGTTTTCAGCCCATTACCGGCATATGGAAGAAACAGCAGTAAGCACCGGGAAATATCTGCTTCTAAATCCAAAACGCAGCTATCTAACAGAACGGTTGTCAATGTGTGCACTCAACTTGCAGAGATAAACCCGTGTGTGGATTCAGCAGTCTGCAGAGACTTTCTCTGCAGAGTCCCAAAACAGGCGTTTTCAGCCCATTACCGGCATATGGAAGAAACAGCAGTAAGCACCGGGAAATATCTGCTTCTAAATCCAAAACGCAGCTATCTAACAGAACGGTTGTCAATGTGTGCACTCAACTTCCAGAGTTAAACCCGTGTGTGGATTCAGCAGTCTGCAGAGACTTTCTCTGCAGAGTCCCAAAACAGGCGTTTTCAGCCCATTACCGGCATATGGAAGAAACAGCAGTAAGCACAGGGAAATATCTGCTTCTAAATCCAAAACGCAGCTATCTAACAGAACGGTTGTCAATGTGTGCACTCAACTTCCAGAGTTAAACCCGTGTGTGGATTCAGCAGTCTGCAGAGACTTTCTCTGCAGAGTCCCAAAACAGGCGTTTTCAGCCCATTACCGGCATATGGAAGAAACAGCAGTAAGCACAGGGAAATATCTGCTTCTAAATCCAAAACGCAGCTATCTAACAGAACGGTTGTCAATGTGTGCACTCAACTTCCAGAGTTAAACCCGTGTGTGGATTCAGCAGTCTGCAAACACTTTCTCTGCAGAGTCCCAAAACAGGCGTTTTCAGCCCATTACCGGCATATGGAAGAAACAGCAGTAAGCACAGGGAAATATCTGCTTCTAAATCCAAAACGCAGCTATCTAACAGAACGGTTGTCAATGTGTGCACTCAACTTCCAGAGTTAAACCCGTGTGTGGATTCAGCAGTCTGCAGAGACTTTCTCTGCAGAGTCCCAAAACAGGCGTTTTCAGCCCATTACCGGCATATGGAAGAAACAGCAGTAAGCACAGGGAAATATCTGCTTCTAAATCCAAAACGCAGCTATCTAACAGAACGGTTGTCAATGTGTGCACTCAACTTCCAGAGTTAAACCCGTGTGTGGATTCAGCAGTCTGCAGAGACTTTCTCTGCAGAGTCCCAAAACAGGCGTTTTCAGCCCATTACCGGCATATGGAAGAAACAGCAGTAAGCACAGGGAAATATCTGCTTCTAAATCCAAAACGCAGCTATCTAACAGAACGGTTGTCAATGTGTGCACTCAACTTCCAGAGTTAAACCCGTGTGTGGATTCAGCAGTCTGCAGAGACTTTCTCTGCAGAGTCCCAAAACAGGCGTTTTCAGCCCATTACCGGCATATGGAAGAAACAGCAGTAAGCACAGGGAAATATCTGCTTCTAAATCCAAAACGCAGCTATCTAACAGAACGGTTGTCAATGTGTGCACTCAACTTCCAGAGTTAAACCCGTGTGTGGATTCAGCAGTCTGCAGAGACTTTCTCTGCAGAGTCCCAAGACAGGCGTTTTCAGCCCATTACCGGCATATGGAAGAAACAGCAGTAAGCACAGGGAAATATCTGCTTCTAAATCCAAAACGCAGCTATCTAACAGAACGGTTGTCAATGTGTGCACTCAACTTCCAGAGTTAAACCCGTGTGTGGATTCAGCAGTCTGCAGAGACTTTCTCTGCAGAGTCCCAAAACAGGCGTTTTCAGCCCATTACCGGCATATGGAAGAAACAGCAGTAAGCACAAGGAAATATCTGCTTCTAAATCCAAAACGCAGCTATCTAACAGAACGGTTGTCAATGTGTGCACTCAACTTGCAGAGATAAACCCGTGTGTGGATTCAGCAGTCTGCAGAGACTTTCTCTGCAGAGTCCCAAAACAGGCGTTTTCAGCCCATTACCGGCATATGGAAGAAACAGCAGTAAGCACCGGGAAATATCTGCTTCTAAATCCAAAACGCAGCTATCTAACAGAACGGTTGTCAATGTGTGCACTCAACTTCCAGAGTTAAACCCGTGTGTGGATTCAGCAGTCTGCAGAGACTTTCTCTGCAGAGTCCCAAAACAGGCGCTTTCAGCCCATTACCGGCATATGGAAGAAACAGCAGTAAGCACCGGGAAATATCTGCTTCTAAATCCAAAACGCAGCTATCTAACAGAACGGTTGTCAATGTGTGCACTCAACTTCCAGAGTTAAACCCGTGTGTGGATTCAGCAGTCTGCAGAGACTTTCTCTGCAGAGTCCCAAAACAGGCGTTTTCAGCCCATTACCGGCATATGGAAGAAACAGCAGTAAGCACAGGGAAATATCTGCTTCTAAATCCAAAACGCAGCTATCTAACAGAACGGTTGTCAATGTGTGCACTCAACTTCCAGAGTTAAACCCGTGTGTGGATTCAGCAGTCTGCAGAGACTTTCTCTGCAGAGTCCCAAAACAGGCGTTTTCAGCCCATTACCGGCATATGGAAGAAACAGCAGTAAGCACAGGGAAATATCTGCTTCTAAATCCAAAACGCAGCTATCTAACAGAACGGTTGTCAATGTGTGCACTCAACTTCCAGAGTTAAACCCGTGTGTGGATTCAGCAGTCTGCAAACACTTTCTCTGCAGAGTCCCAAAACAGGCGTTTTCAGCCCATTACCGGCATATGGAAGAAACAGCAGTAAGCACAGGGAAATATCTGCTTCTAAATCCAAAACGCAGCTATCTAACAGAACGGTTGTCAATGTGTGCACTCAACTTCCAGAGTTAAACCCGTGTGTGGATTCAGCAGTCTGCAGAGACTTTCTCTGCAGAGTCTCAAAACAGGCGTTTTCAGCCCATTACCGGCATATGGAAGAAACAGCAGTAAGCACAGGGAAATATCTGCTTCTAAATCCAAAACGCAGCTATCTAACAGAACGGTTGTCAATGTGTGCACTCAACTTCCAGAGTTAAACCCGTGTGTGGATTCAGCAGTCTGCAGACACTTTCTCTGCAGAGTCCCAAAACAGGCGTTTTCAGCCCATTACCGGCATATGGAAGAAACAGCAGTAAGCACAGGGAAATATCTGCTTCTAAATCCAAAACGCAGCTATCTAACAGAACGGTTGTCAATGTGTGCACTCAACTTCCAGAGTTAAACCCGTGTGTGGATTCAGCAGTCTGCAGAGACTTTCTCTGCATAGTCCCAAAACAGGCGTTTTCAGCCCATTACCGGCATATGGAAGAAACAGCAGTAAGCACAGGGAAATATCTGCTTCTAAATCCAAATCGCAGCGATCTAACAGAACGGTTGTCAATGTGTGCACTCAACTTCCAGAGTTAAACCCGTGTGTGGATTCAGCAGTCTGCAGAGACTTTCCCTGCAGAGTCCCAAGACAGGCGTTTTCAGCCCATTACCGGCATATGGAAGAAACAGCAGTAAGCACAGGGAAATATCTGCTTCTAAATCCAAAACGCAGCTATCTAACAGAACGGTTGTCAATGTGTGCACTCAACATCCAGAGTTAAACCCGTGTGTGGATTCAGCAGTCTGCAGAGACTTTCTCTGCAGAGTCCCAAAACAGGCGTTTTCAGCCCATTACCGGCATATGGAAGAAACAGCAGTAAGCACAAGGAAATATCTGCTTCTAAATCCAAAACGCAGCTATCTAACAGAACGGTTGTCAATGTGTGCACTCAACTTCCAGAGTTAAACCCGTGTGTGGATTCAGCAGTCTGCAGAGACTTTCTCTGCAGAGTCCCAAAACAGGCGTTTTCAGCCCATTACCGGCATATGGAAGAAACAGCAGTAAGCACAGGGAAATATCTGCTTCTAAATCCAAAACGCAGCTATCTAACAGAACGGTTGTCAATGTGTGCACTCAACTTCCAGAGTTAAACCCGTGTGTGGATAGCAGCAGTCTGCAGAGACTTTCTCTGCAGAGTCCCAAAACAGGCGTTTTCAGCCCATTACCGGCATATGGAAGAAACAGCAGTAAGCACAGGGAAATATCTGCTTCTAAATCCAAAATGCAGCTATCTAACAGAACGGTTGTCAATGTGTGCACTCAACTTCCAGAGTTAAACCCGTGTGTGGATTCAGCAGTCTGCAGAGACTTTCTCTGCAGAGTCCCAAGACAGGCGTTTTCAGCCCATTACCGGCATATGGAAGAAACAGCAGTAAGCACAGGGAAATATCTGCTTCTAAATCCAAAACGCAGCTATCTAACAGAACGGTTGTCAATGTGTGCACTCAACTTCCAGAGTTAAACCCGTGTGTGGATTCAGCAGTCTGCAGAGACTTTCTCTGCAGAGTCCCAAAACAGGCGTTTTCAGCCCATTACCGGCATATGGAAGAAACAGCAGTAAGCACAAGGAAATATCTGCTTCTAAATCCAAAACGCAGCTATCTAACAGAACGGTTGTCAATGTGTGCACTCAACTTGCAGAGATAAACCCGTGTGTGGATTCAGCAGTCTGCAGAGACTTTCTCTGCAGAGTCCCAAAACAGGCGTTTTCAGCCCATTACCGGCATATGGAAGAAACAGCAGTAAGCACCGGGAAATATCTGCTTCTAAATCCAAAACGCAGCTATCTAACAGAACGGTTGTCAATGTGTGCACTCAACTTCCAGAGTTAAACCCGTGTGTGGATTCAGCAGTCTGCAGAGACTTTCTCTGCAGAGTCCCAAAACAGGCGTTTTCAGCCCATTACCGGCATATGGAAGAAACAGCAGTAAGCACAGGGAAATATCTGCTTCTAAATCCAAAACGCAGCTATCTAACAGAACGGTTGTCAATGTGTGCACTCAACTTCCAGAGTTAAACCCGTGTGTGGATTCAGCAGTCTGCAGAGACTTTCTCTGCAGAGTCCCAAGACAGGCGTTTTCAGCCCATTACCGGCATATGGAAGAAACAGCAGTAAGCACAGGGAAATATCTGCTTCTAAATCCAAAACGCAGCTATCTAACAGAACGGTTGTCAATGTGTGCACTCAACTTCCAGAGTTAAACCCGTGTGTGGATTCAGCAGTCTGCAGAGACTTTCTCTGCAGAGTCCCAAAACAGGCGTTTTCAGACCATTACCGGCATATGGAAGAAACAGCAGTAAGCACAAGGAAATATCTGCTTCTAAATCCAAAACGCAGCTATCTAACAGAACGGTTGTCAATGTGTTCACTCAACTTGCAGAGATAAACCCGTGTGTGGATTCAGCAGTCTGCAGAGACTTTCTCTGCAGAGTCCCAAAACAGGCGTTTTCAGCCCATTACCGGCATATGGAAGAAACAGCAGTAAGCACAGGGAAATATCTGCTTCTAAATCCAAAACGCAGCTATCTAACAGAACGGTTGTCAATGTGTGCACTCAACTTCCAGAGTTTAACCCGTGTGTGGATTCAGCAGTCTGCAGAGACTTTCTCTGCAGAGTCCCAAAACAGGCGTTTTCAGCCCATTACCGGCATATGGAAGAAACAGCAGTAAGCACAGGGAAATATCTGCTTCTAAATCCAAAACGCAGCTATCTAACAGAACGGTTGTCAATGTGTGCACTCAACTTCCAGAGTTAAACCCGTGTGTGGATTCAGCAGTCTGCAGAGACTTTCTCTGCAGAGTCCCAAGACAGGCGTTTTCAGCCCATTACCGGCATATGGAAGAAACAGCAGTAAGCACAGGGAAATATCTGCTTCTAAATCCAAAACGCAGCTATCTAACAGAACGGTTGTCAATGTGTGCACTCAACTTCCAGAGTTAAACCCGTGTGTGGATTCAGCAGTCTGCAGAGACTTTCTCTGCAGAGTCCCAAAACAGGCGTTTTCAGCCCATTACCGGCATATGGAAGAAACAGCAGTAAGCACAGGGAAATATCTGCTTCTAAATCCAAAACGCAGCTATCTAACAGAACGGTTGTCAATGTGTGCACTCAACTTCCAGAGTTAAACCCGTGTGTGGATTCAGCAGTCTGCAGAGACTTTCTCTGCATAGTCCCAAAACAGGCGTTTTCAGCCCATTACCGGCATATGGAAGAAACAGCAGTAAGCACAGGGAAATATCTGCTTCTAAATCCAAAACGCAGCGATCTAACAGAACGGTTGTCAATGTGTGCACTCAACTTCCAGAGTTAAACCCGTGTGTGGATTCAGCAGTCTGCAGAGACTTTCTCTGCAGAGTCCCAAGACAGGCGTTTTCAGCCCATTACCGGCATATGGAAGAAACAGCAGTAAGCACAGGGAAATATCTGCTTCTAAATCCAAAACGCAGCTATCTAACAGAACGGTTGTCAATGTGTGCACTCAACTTCCAGAGTTAAACCCGTGTGTGGATTCAGCAGTCTGCAGAGACTTTCTCTGCAGAGTCCCAAAACAGGCGTTTTCAGCCCATTACCGGCATATGGAAGAAACAGCAGTAAGCACAAGGAAATATCTGCTTCTAAATCCAAAACGCAGCTATCTAACAGAACGGTTGTCAATGTGTGCACTCAACTTGCAGAGATAAACCCGTGTGTGGATTCAGCAGTCTGCAGAGACTTTCTCTGCAGAGTCCCAAAACAGGCGTTTTCAGCCCATTACCGGCATATGGAAGAAACAGCAGTAAGCACCGGGAAATATCTGCTTCTAAATCCAAAACGCAGCTATCTAACAGAACGGTTGTCAATGTGTGCACTCAACTTCCAGAGTTAAACCCGTGTGTGGATTCAGCAGTCTGCAGAGACTTTCTCTGCAGAGTCCCAAAACAGGCGTTTTCAGCCCATTACCGGCATATGGAAGAAACAGCAGTAAGCACAGGGAAATATCTGCTTCTAAATCCAAAACGCAGCTATCTAACAGAACGGTTGTCAATGTGTGCACTCAACTTCCAGAGTTAAACCCGTGTGTGGATTCAGCAGTCTGCAGAGACTTTCTCTGCAGAGTCCCAAAACAGGCGTTTTCAGCCCATTACCGGCATATGGAAGAAACAGCAGTAAGCACAAGGAAATATCTGCTTCTAAATCCAAAACGCAGCTATCTAACAGAACGGTTGTCAATGTGTGCACTCAACTTGCAGAGATAAACCCGTGTGTGGATTCAGCAGTCTGCAGAGACTTTCTCTGCAGAGTCCCAAAACAGGCGTTTTCAGCCCATTACCGGCATATGGAAGAAACAGCAGTAAGCACCGGGAAATATCTGCTTCTAAATCCAAAACGCAGCTATCTAACAGAACGGTTGTCAATGTGTGCACTCAACTTCCAGAGTTAAACCCGTGTGTGGATTCAGCAGTCTGCAGAGACTTTCTCTGCAGAGTCCCAAAACAGGCGTTTTTAGCCCATTACCGGCATATGGAAGAAACAGCAGTAAGCACAGGGAAATATCTGCTTCTAAATCCAAAACGCAGCTATCTAACAGAACGGTTGTCAATGTGTGCACTCAACTTCCAGAGTTAAACCCGTGTGTGGATTCAGCAGTCTGCAGAGACTTTCTCTGCAGAGTCCCAAAACAGGCGTTTTCAGCCCATTACCGGCATATGGAAGAAACAGCAGTAAGCACAGGGAAATATCTGCTTCTAAATCCAAAACGCAGCTATCTAACAGAACGGTTGTCAATGTGTGCACTCAACTTCCAGAGTTAAACCCGTGTGTGGATTCAGCAGTCTGCAGACACTTTCTCTGCAGAGTCCCAAAACAGGCGTTTTCAGCCCATTACCGGCATATGGAAGAAACAGCAGTAAGCACAGGGAAATATCTGCTTCTAAATCCAAAACGCAGCTATCTAACAGAACGGTTGTCAATGTGTGCACTCAACTTCCAGAGTTAAACCCGTGTGTGGATTCAGCAGTCTGCAGAGACTTTCTCTGCAGAGTCCCAAAACAGGCGTTTTCAGCCCATTACCGGCATATGGAAGAAACAGCAGTAAGCACAGGGAAATATCTGCTTCTAAATCCAAAACGCAGCTATCTAACAGAACGGTTGTCAATGTGTGCACTCAACTTCCAGAGTTAAACCCGTGTGTGGATTCAGCAGTCTGCAGAGACTTTCTCTGCAGAGTCCCAAAACAGGCGTTTTCAGCCCATTACCGGCATATGGAAGAAACAGCAGTAAGCACAGGGAAATATCTGCTTCTAAATCCAAAACGCAGCTATCTAACAGAACGGTTGTCAATGTGTGCACTCAACTTCCAGAGTTAAACCCGTGTGTGGATTCAGCAGTCTGCAGAGACTTTCTCTGCAGAGTCCCAAAACAGGCGTTTTCAGCCCATTACCGGCATATGGAAGAAACAGCAGTAAGCACAGGGAAATATCTGCTTCTAAATCCAAAACGCAGCTATCTAACAGAACGGTTGTCAATGTGTGCACTCAACTTCCAGAGTTAAACCCGTGTGTGGATTCAGCAGTCTGCAGAGACTTTCTCTGCAGAGTCCCAAGTCAGGCGTTTTCAGCCCATTACCGGCATATGGAAGAAACAGCAGTAAGCACAGGGAAATATCTGCTTCTAAATCCAAAACGCAGCTATCTAACAGAACGGTTCTCAATGTGTGCACTCAACATCCAGAGTTAAACCCGTGTGTGGATTCAGCAGTCTGCAGAGACTTTCTCTGCAGAGTCCCAAGACAGGCGTTTTCAGCCCATTACCGGCATATGGAAGAAACAGCAGTAAGCACAGGGAAATATCTGCTTCTAAATCCAAAACGCAGCTATCTAACAGAACGGTTGTCAATGTGTGCACTCAACTTCCAGAGTTAAACCCGTGTGTGGATTCAGCAGTCTGCAGAGACTTTCTCTGCAGAGTCCCAAAACAGGCGTTTTCAGCCCATTACCGGCATATGGAAGAAACAGCAGTAAGCACAGGGAAATATCTGCTTCTAAATCCAAAACGCAGCTATCTAACAGAACGGTTGTCAATGTGTGCACTCAACTTCCAGAGTTAAACCCGTGTGTGGATTCAGCAGTCTGCAGAGACTTTCTCTGCAGAGTCCCAAAACAGGCGTTTTCAGCCCATTACCGGCATATGGAAGAAACAGCAGTAAGCACAGGGAAATATCTGCTTCTAAATCCAAAACGCAGCTATCTAACAGAACGGTTGTCAATGTGTGCACTCAATTCCAGAGTTAAACCCGTGTGTGGATTCAGCAGTCTGCAGAGACTTTCTCTGCATAGTCCCAAAACAGGCGTTTTCAGCCCATTACCGGCATAAGGAAGAAACAGCAGTAAGCACAGGGAAATATCTGCTTCTAAATCCAAAACGCAGCGATCTAACAGAACGGTTGTCAATGTGTGCACTCAACTTCCAGAGTTAAACCCGTGTGTGGATTCAGCAGTCTGCAGAGACTTTCTCTGCAGAGTCCCAAGACAGGCGTTTTCAGCCCATTACCGGCATATGGAAGAAACAGCAGTAAGCACAGGGAAATATCTGCTTCTAAATCCAAAACGCAGCTATCTAACAGAACGGTTGTCAATGTGTGCACTCAACTTCCAGAGTTAAACCCGTGTGTGGATTCAGCAGTCTGCAGAGACTTTCTCTGCAGAGTCCCAAAACAGGCGTTTTCAGCCCATTACCGGCATATGGAAGAAACAGCAGTAAGCACAGGGAAATATCTGCTTCTAAATCCAAAACGCAGCTATCTAACAGAACGGTTGTCAATGTGTGCACTCAACTTCCAGAGTTAAACCCGTGTGTGGATTCAGCAGTCTGCAGAGACTTTCTCTGCAGAGTCCCAAGACAGGCGTTTTCAGCCCATTACCGGCATATGGAAGAAACAGCAGTAAGCACAGGGAAATATCTGCTTCTAAATCCAAAACGCAGCTATCTAACAGAACGGTTGTCAATGTGTGCACTCAACTTCCAGAGTTAAACCCGTGTGTGGATTCAGCAGTCTGCAGAGACTTTCTCTGCAGAGTCCCAAAACAGGCGTTTTCAGCCCATTACCGGCATATGGAAGAAACAGCAGTAAGCACAGGGAAATATCTGCTTCTAAATCCAAAACGCAGCTATCTAACAGAACGGTTGTCAATGTGTGCACTCAACTTCCAGAGTTAAACCCGTGTGTGGATTCAGCAGTCTGCAGAGACTTTCTCTGCAGAGTCCCAAAACAGGCGTTTTCAGCCCATTACCGGCATATGGAAGAAACAGCAGTAAGCACAGGGAAATATCTGCTTCTAAATCCAAAACGCAGCTATCTAACAGAACGGTTGTCAATGTGTGCACTCAACTTCCAGAGTTAAACCCGTGTGTGGATTCAGCAGTCTGCAGAGACTTTCTCTGCAGAGTCCCAAAACAGGCGTTTTCAGCCCATTACCGGCATATGGAAGAAACAGCAGTAAGCACAGGGAAATATCTGCTTCTAAATCCAAAACGCAGCTATCTAACAGAACGGTTGTCAATGTGTGCACTCAACTTCCAGAGTTAAACCCGTGTGTGGATTCAGCAGTCTGCAGAGACTTTCTCTGCAGAGTCCCAAGACAGGCGTTTTCAGCCCATTACCGGCATATGGAAGAAACAGCAGTAAGCACAGGGAAATATCTGCTTCTAAATCCAAAACGCAGCTATCTAACAGAACGGTTGTCAATGTGTGCACTCAACTTCCAGAGTTAAACCCGTGTGTGGATAGCAGCAGTCTGCAGAGACTTTCTCTGCAGAGTCCCAAAACAGGCGTTTTCAGCCCTTTACCGGCATATGGAAGAAACAGCAGTAAGCACAGGGAAATATCTGCTTCTAAATCCAAAACGCAGCTATCTAACAGAACGGTTGTCAATGTGTGCACTCAACTTCCAGAGTTAAACCCGTGTGTGGATTCAGCAGTCTGCAGAGACTTTCTCTGCAGAGTCCCAAAACAGGCGTTTTCAGCCCATTACCGGCATATGGAAGAAACAGCAGTAAGCACCGGGAAATATCTGCTTCTAAATCCAAAACGCAGCTATCTAACAGAACGGTTGTCAATGTGTGCACTCAAGTTCCAGAGTTAAACCCGTGTGTGGATTCAGCAGTCTGCAGAGACTTTCTCTGCAGAGTCCCAAAACAGGCGTTTTCAGCCCATTACCGGCATATGGAAGAAACAGCAGTAAGCACAGGGAAATATCTGCTTCTAAATCCAAAACGCAGCTATCTAACAGAACGGTTGTCAATGTGTGCACTCAACTTCCAGAGTTAAACCGGTGTGTGGATTCAGCAGTCTGCAGAGACTTTCTCTGCAGAGTCCCAAAACAGGCGTTTTCAGCCCATTACCGGCATATGGAAGAAACAGCAGTAAGCACAGGGAAATATCTGCTTCTAAATCCAAAACGCAGCTATCTAACAGAACGGTTGTCAATGTGTGCACTCAACTTCCAGAGTTAAACCCGTGTGTGGATTCAGCAGTCTGCAGAGACTTTCTCTGCAGAGTCCCAAAACAGGCGTTTTCAGCCCATTACCGGCATATGGAAGAAACAGCAGTAAGCACAAGGAAATATCTGCTTCTAAATCCAAAACGCAGCTATCTAACAGAACGGTTGTCAATGTGTGCACTCAACTTGCAGAGATAAACCCGTGTGTGGATTCAGCAGTCTGCAGAGACTTTCTCTGCAGAGTCCCAAAACAGGCGTTTTCAGCCCATTACCGGCATATGGAAGAAACCGCAGTAAGCACCGGGAAATATCTGCTTCTAAATCCAAAACGCAGCTATCTAACAGAACGGTTGTCAATGTGTGCACTCAACTTCCAGAGTTAAACCCGTGTGTGGATTCAGCAGTCTGCAGAGACTTTCTCTGCAGAGTCCCAAAACAGGCGTTTTCAGCCCATTACCGGCATATGGAAGAAACAGCAGTAAGCACAGGGAAATATCTGCTTCTAAATCCAAAACGCAGCTATCTAACAGAACGGTTGTCAATGTGTGCACTCAACTTCCAGAGTTAAACCCGTGTGTGGATTCAGCAGTCTGCAGAGACTTTCTCTGCAGAGTCCCAAAACAGGCGTTTTCAGCCCATTACCGGCATATGGAAGAAACAGCAGTAAGCACAGGGAAATATCTGCTTCTAAATCCAAAACGCAGCTATCTAACAGAACGGTTGTCAATGTGTGCACTCAACTTCCAGAGTTAAACCCGTGTGTGGATTCAGCAGTCTGCAAACACTTTCTCTGCAGAGTCCCAAAACAGGCGTTTTCAGCCCATTACCGGCATATGGAAGAAACAGCAGTAAGCACAGGGAAATATCTGCTTCTAAATCCAAAACGCAGCTATCTAACAGAACGGTTGTCAATGTGTGCACTCAACTTCCAGAGTTAAACCCGTGTGTGGATTCAGCAGTCTGCAGAGACTTTCTCTGCAGAGTCCCAAAACAGGCGTTTTCAGCCCATTACCGGCATATGGAAGAAACAGCAGTAAGCACAGGGAAATATCTGCTTCTAAATCCAAAACGCAGCTATCTAACAGAACGGTTGTCAATGTGTGCACTCAACTTCCAGAGTTAAACCCGTGTGTGGATTCAGCAGTCTGCAGACACTTTCTCTGCAGAGTCCCAAAACAGGCGTTTTCAGCCCATTACCGGCATATGGAAGAAACAGCAGTAAGCACAGGGAAATATCTGCTTCTAAATCCAAAACGCAGCTATCTAACAGAACGGTTGTCAATGTGTGCACTCAACTTCCAGAGTTAAACCCGTGTGTGGATTCAGCAGTCTGCAGAGACTTTCTCTGCATAGTCCCAAAACAGGCGTTTTCAGCCCATTACCGGCATATGGAAGAAACAGCAGTAAGCACAGGGAAATATCTGCTTCTAAATCCAAAACGCAGCGATCTAACAGAACGGTTGTCAATGTGTGCACTCAACTTCCAGAGTTAAACCCGTGTGTGGATTCAGCAGTCTGCAGAGAGTTTCCCTGCAGAGTCCCAAGACAGGCGTTTTCAGCCCATTACCGGCATATGGAAGAAACAGCAGTAAGCACAGGGAAATATCTGCTTCTAAATCCAAAACGCAGCTATCTAACAGAACGGTTGTCAATGTGTGCACTCAACATCCAGAGTTAAACCCGTGTGTGGATTCAGCAGTCTGCAGAGACTTTCTCTGCAGAGTCCCAAAACAGGCGTTTTCAGCCCATTACCGGCATATGGAAGAAACAGCAGTAAGCACAAGGAAATATCTGCTTCTAAATCCAAAACGCAGCTATCTAACAGAACGGTTGTCAATGTGTGCACTCAACTTCCAGAGTTAAACCCGTGTGTGGATTCAGCAGTCTGCAGAGACTTTCTCTGCAGAGTCCCAAGACAGGCGTTTTCAGCCCATTACCGGCATATGGAAGAAACAGCAGTAAGCACAGGGAAATATCTGCTTCTAAATCCAAAACGCAGCTATCTAACAGAACGGTTGTCAATGTGTGCACTCAACTTCCAGAGTTAAACCCGTGTGTGGATTCAGCAGTCTGCAGAGACTTTCTCTGCAGAGTCCCAAAACAGGCGTTTTCAGCCCATTACCGGCATATGGAAGAAACAGCAGTAAGCACAGGGAAATATCTGCTTCTAAATCCAAAACGCAGCTATCTAACAGAACGGTTGTCAATGTGTGCACTCAACTTCCAGAGTTAAACCCGTGTGTGGATTCAGCAGTCTGCAGAGACTTTCTCTGCAGAGTCCCAAGACAGGCGTTTTCAGCCCATTACCGGCATATGGAAGAAACAGCAGTAAGCACAGGGAAATATCTGCTTCTAAATCCAAAACGCAGCTATCTAACAGAACGGTTGTCAATGTGTGCACTCAACTTCCAGAGTTAAACCCGTGTGTGGATTCAGCAGTCTGCAGAGACTTTCTCTGCAGAGTCCCAAAACAGGCGTTTTCAGCCCATTACCGGCATATGGAAGAAACAGCAGTAAGCACAAGGAAATATCTGCTTCTAAATCCAAAACGCAGCTATCTAACAGAACGGTTGTCAATGTGTGCACTCAACTTGCAGAGATAAACCCGTGTGTGGATTCAGCAGTCTGCAGAGACTTTCTCTGCAGAGTCCCAAAACAGGCGTTTTCAGCCCATTACCGGCATATGGAAGAAACAGCAGTAAGCACCGGGAAATATCTGCTTCTAAATCCAAAACGCAGCTATCTAACAGAACGGTTGTCAATGTGTGCACTCAACTTCCAGAGTTAAACCCGTGTGTGGATTCAGCAGTCTGCAGAGACTTTCTCTGCAGAGTCCCAAAACAGGCGTTTTCAGCCCATTACCGGCATATGGAAGAAACAGCAGTAAGCACAGGGAAATATCTGCTTCTAAATCCAAAACGCAGCTATCTAACAGAACGGTTGTCAATGTGTGCACTCAATTCCAGAGTTAAACCCGTGTGTGGATTCAGCAGTCTGCAGAGACTTTCTCTGCATAGTCCCAAAACAGGCGTTTTCAGCCCATTACCGGCATAAGGAAGAAACAGCAGTAAGCACAGGGAAATATCTGCTTCTAAATCCAAAACGCAGCGATCTAACAGAACGGTTGTCAATGTGTGCACTCAACTTCCAGAGTTAAACCCGTGTGTGGATTCAGCAGTCTGCAGAGACTTTCTCTGCAGAGTCCCAAGACAGGCGTTTTCAGCCCATTACCGGCATATGGAAGAAACAGCAGTAAGCACAGGGAAATATCTGCTTCTAAATCCAAAACGCAGCTATCTAACAGAACGGTTGTCAATGTGTGCACTCAACTTCCAGAGTTAAACCCGTGTGTGGATTCAGCAGTCTGCAGAGACTTTCTCTGCAGAGTCCCAAAACAGGCGTTTTCAGCCCATTACCGGCATATGGAAGAAACAGCAGTAAGCACAGGGAAATATCTGCTTCTAAATCCAAAACGCAGCTATCTAACAGAACGGTTGTCAATGTGTGCACTCAACTTCCAGAGTTAAACCCGTGTGTGGATTCAGCAGTCTGCAGAGACTTTCTCTGCAGAGTCCCAAGACAGGCGTTTTCAGCCCATTACCGGCATATGGAAGAAACAGCAGTAAGCACAGGGAAATATCTGCTTCTAAATCCAAAACGCAGCTATCTAACAGAACGGTTGTCAATGTGTGCACTCAACTTCCAGAGTTAAACCCGTGTGTGGATTCAGCAGTCTGCAGAGACTTTCTCTGCAGAGTCCCAAAACAGGCGTTTTCAGCCCATTACCGGCATATGGAAGAAACAGCAGTAAGCACAGGGAAATATCTGCTTCTAAATCCAAAACGCAGCTATCTAACAGAACGGTTGTCAATGTGTGCACTCAACTTCCAGAGTTAAACCCGTGTGTGGATTCAGCAGTCTGCAGAGACTTTCTCTGCAGAGTCCCAAAACAGGCGTTTTCAGCCCATTACCGGCCTATGGAAGAAACAGCAGTAAGCACAGGGAAATATCTGCTTCTAAATCCAAAACGCAGCTATCTAACAGAACGGTTGTCAATGTGTGCACTCAACTTCCAGAGTTAAACCCGTGTGTGGATTCAGCAGTCTGCAGAGACTTTCTCTGCAGAGTCCCAAAACAGGCGTTTTCAGCCCATTACCGGCATATGGAAGAAACAGCAGTAAGCACAGGGAAATATCTGCTTCTAAATCCAAAACGCAGCTATCTAACAGAACGGTTGTCAATGTGTGCACTCAACTTCCAGAGTTAAACCCGTGTGTGGATTCAGCAGTCTGCAGAGACTTTCTCTGCAGAGTCCCAAGACAGGCGTTTTCAGCCCATTACCGGCATATGGAAGAAACAGCAGTAAGCACAGGGAAATATCTGCTTCTAAATCCAAAACGCAGCTATCTAACAGAACGGTTGTCAATGTGTGCACTCAACTTCCAGAGTTAAACCCGTGTGTGGATAGCAGCAGTCTGCAGAGACTTTCTCTGCAGAGTCCCAAAACAGGCGTTTTCAGCCCTTTACCGGCATATGGAAGAAACAGCAGTAAGCACAGGGAAATATCTGCTTCTAAATCCAAAACGCAGCTATCTAACAGAACGGTTGTCAATGTGTGCACTCAACTTCCAGAGTTAAACCCGTGTGTGGATTCAGCAGTCTGCAGAGACTTTCTCTGCAGAGTCCCAAAACAGGCGTTTTCAGCCCATTACCGGCATATGGAAGAAACAGCAGTAAGCACCGGGAAATATCTGCTTCTAAATCCAAAACGCAGCTATCTAACAGAACGGTTGTCAATGTGTGCACTCAAGTTCCAGAGTTAAACCCGTGTGTGGATTCAGCAGTCTGCAGAGACTTTCTCTGCAGAGTCCCAAAACAGGCGTTTTCAGCCCATTACCGGCATATGGAAGAAACAGCAGTAAGCACAGGGAAATATCTGCTTCTAAATCCAAAACGCAGCTATCTAACAGAACGGTTGTCAATGTGTGCACTCAACTTCCAGAGTTAAACCGGTGTGTGGATTCAGCAGTCTGCAGAGACTTTCTCTGCAGAGTCCCAAAACAGGCGTTTTCAGCCCATTACCGGCATATGGAAGAAACAGCAGTAAGCACAGGGAAATATCTGCTTCTAAATCCAAAACGCAGCTATCTAACAGAACGGTTGTCAATGTGTGCACTCAACTTCCAGAGTTAAACCCGTGTGTGGATTCAGCAGTCTGCAGAGACTTTCTCTGCAGAGTCCCAAAACAGGCGTTTTCAGCCCATTACCGGCATATGGAAGAAACAGCAGTAAGCACAGGGAAATATCTGCTTCTAAATCCAAAACGCAGCTATCTAACAGAACGGTTGTCAATGTGTGCACTCAACTTCCAGAGTTAAACCCGTGTGTGGATTCCGCAGTCTGCAGAGACTTTCTCTGCAGAGTCCCAAGACAGGCGTTTTCAGCCCATTACCGGCATATGGAAGAAACAGCAGTAAGCACAGGGAAATATCTGCTTCTAAATCCAAAACGCAGCTATCTAACAGAACGGTTGTCAATGTGTGCACTCAACTTCCAGAGTTAAACCCGTGTGTGGATTCAGCAGTCTGCAGAGACTTTCTCTGCAGAGTCCCAAAACAGGCGTTTTCAGCCCATTACCGGCATATGGAAGAAACAGCAGTAAGCACAAGGAAATATCTGCTTCTAAATCCAAAACGCAGCTATCTAACAGAACGGGTGTCAATGTGTGCACTCAACTTGCAGAGATAAACCCGTGTGTGGATTCAGCAGTCTGCAGAGACTTTCTCTGCAGAGTCCCAAAACAGGCGTTTTCAGCCCATTACCGGCATATGGAAGAAACAGCAGTAAGCACCGGGAAATATCTGCTTCTAAATCCAAAACGCAGCTATCTAACAGAACGGTTGTCAATGTGTGCACTCAACTTGCAGAGATAAACCCGTGTGTGGATTCAGCAGTCTGCAGAGACTTTCTCTGCAGAGTCCCAAAACAGGCGTTTTCAGCCCATTACCGGCATATGGAAGAAACAGCAGTAAGCACCGGGAAATATCTGCTTCTAAATCCAAAACGCAGCTATCTAACAGAACGGTTGTCAATGTGTGCACTCAACTTCCAGAGTTAAACCCGTGTGTGGATTCAGCAGTCTGCAGAGACTTTCTCTGCAGAGTCCCAAAACAGGCGTTTTCAGCCCATTACCGGCATATGGAAGAAACAGCAGTAAGCACAGGGAAATATCTGCTTCTAAATCCAAAACGCAGCTATCTAACAGAACGGTTGTCAATGTGTGCACTCAACTTCCAGAGTTAAACCCGTGTGTGGATTCAGCAGTCTGCAAACACTTTCTCTGCAGAGTCCCAAAACAGGCGTTTTCAGCCCATTACCGGCATATGGAAGAAACAGCAGTAAGCACAGGGAAATATCTGCTTCTAAATCCAAAACGCAGCTATCTAACAGAACGGTTGTCAATGTGTGCACTCAACTTCCAGAGTTAAACCCGTGTGTGGATTCAGCAGTCTGCAGAGACTTTCTCTGCAGAGTCCCAAAACAGGCGTTTTCAGCCCATTACCGGCATATGGAAGAAACAGCAGTAAGCACAGGGAAATATCTGCTTCTAAATCCAAAACGCAGCTATCTAACAGAACGGTTGTCAATGTGTGCACTCAACTTCCAGAGTTAAACCCGTGTGTGGATTCAGCAGTCTGCAGACACTTTCTCTGCAGAGTCCCAAAACAGGCGTTTTCAGCCCATTACCGGCATATGGAAGAAACAGCAGTAAGCACAGGGAAATATCTGCTTCTAAATCCAAAACGCAGCTATCTAACAGAACGGTTGTCAATGTGTGCACTCAACTTCCAGAGTTAAACCCGTGTGTGGATTCAGCAGTCTGCAGAGACTTTCTCTGCAGAGTCCCAAAACAGGCGTTTTCAGCCCATTACCGGCATATGGAAGAAACAGCAGTAAGCACAGGGAAATATCTGCTTCTAAATCCAAAACGCAGCTATCTAACAGAACGGTTGTCAATGTGTGCACTCAACTTCCAGAGTTAAACCCGTGTGTGGATTCAGCAGTCTGCAGAGACTTTCTCTGCAGAGTCCCAAAACAGGCGTTTTCAGCCCATTACCGGCATATGGAAGAAACAGCAGTAAGCACAGGGAAATATCTGCTTCTAAATCCAAAACGCAGCTATCTAACAGAACGGTTGTCAATGTGTGCACTCAACTTCCAGAGTTAAACCCGTGTGTGGATTCAGCAGTCTGCAGAGACTTTCTCTGCAGAGTCCCAAGACAGGCGTTTTCAGCCCATTACCGGCATATGGAAGAAACAGCAGTAAGCACAGGGAAATATCTGCTTCTAAATCCAAAACGCAGCTATCTAACAGAACGGTTGTCAATGTGTGCACTCAACTTCCAGAGTTAAACCCGTGTGTGGATTCAGCAGTCTGCAGACACTTTCTCTGCAGAGTCCCAAAACAGGCGTTTTCAGCCCATTACCGGCATATGGAAGAAACAGCAGTAAGCACAAGGAAATATCTGCTTCTAAATCCAAAACGCAGCTATCTAACAGAACGGTTGTCAATGTGTGCACTCAACTTGCAGAGATAAACCCGTGTGTGGATTCAGCAGTCTGCAGAGACTTTCTCTGCAGAGTCCCAAAACAGGCGTTTTCAGCCCATTACCGGCATATGGAAGAAACAGCAGTAAGCACCGGGAAATATCTGCTTCTAAATCCAAAACGCAGCTATCTAACAGAACGGTTGTCAATGTGTGCACTCAACTTCCAGAGTTAAACCCGTGTGTGGATTCAGCAGTCTGCAGAGACTTTCTCTGCAGAGTCCCAAAACAGGCGTTTTCAGCCCATTACCGGCATATGGAAGAAACAGCAGTAAGCACCGGGAAATATCTGCTTCTAAATCCAAAACGCAGCTATCTAACAGAACGGTTGTCAATGTGTGCGCTCAACTTCCAGAGTTAAACCCGTGTGTGGATTCAGCAGTCTGCAGAGACTTTCTCTGCAGAGTCCCAAAACAGGCGTTTTCAGCCCATTACCGGCATATGGAAGAAACAGCAGTAAGCACAGGGAAATATCTGCTTCTAAATCCAAAACGCAGCTATCTAACAGAACGGTTGTCAATGTGTGCACTCAACTTCCAGAGTTAAACCCGTGTGTGGATTCAGCAGTCTGCAGAGACTTTCTCTGCAGAGTCCCAAAACAGGCGTTTTCAGCCCATTACCGGCATATGGAAGAAACAGCAGTAAGCACAGGGAAATATCTGCTTCTAAATCCAAAACGCAGCTATCTAACAGAACGGTTGTCAATGTGTGCACTCAACTTCCAGAGTTAAACCCGTGTGTGGATTCAGCAGTCTGCAAACACTTTCTCTGCAGAGTCCCAAAACAGGCGTTTTCAGCCCATTACCGGCATATGGAAGAAACAGCAGTAAGCACAGGGAAGTATCTGCTTCTAAATCCAAAACGCAGCTATCTAACAGAACGGTTGTCAATGTGTGCACTCAACTTCCAGAGTTAAACCCGTGTGTGGATTCAGCAGTCTGCAGAGACTTTCTCTGCAGAGTCTCAAAACAGGCGTTTTCAGCCCATTACCGGCATATGGAAGAAACAGCAGTAAGCACAGGGAAATATCTGCTTCTAAATCCAAAACGCAGCTATCTAACAGAACGGTTGTCAATGTGTGCACTCAACTTCCAGAGTTAAACCCGTGTGTGGATTCAGCAGTCTGCAGACACTTTCTCTGCAGAGTCCCAAAACAGGCGTTTTCAGCCCATTACCGGCATATGGAAGAAACAGCAGTAAGCACAGGGAAATATCTGCTTCTAAATCCAAAACGCAGCTATCTAACAGAACGGTTGTCAATGTGTGCACTCAACTTCCAGAGTTAAACCCGTGTGTGGATTCAGCAGTCTGCAGAGACTTTCTCTGCATAGTCCCAAAACAGGCGTTTTCAGCCCATTACCGGCATATGGAAGAAACAGCAGTAAGCACAGGGAAATATCTGCTTCTAAATCCAAATCGCAGCGATCTAACAGAACGGTTGTCAATGTGTGCACTCAACTTCCAGAGTTAAACCCGTGTGTGGATTCAGCAGTCTGCAGAGACTTTCCCTGCAGAGTCCCAAGACAGGCGTTTTCAGCCCATTACCGGCATATGGAAGAAACAGCAGTAAGCACAGGGAAATATCTGCTTCTAAATCCAAAACGCAGCTATCTAACAGAACGGTTGTCAATGTGTGCACTCAACATCCAGAGTTAAACCCGTGTGTGGATTCAGCAGTCTGCAGAGACTTTCTCTGCAGAGTCCCAAAACAGGCGTTTTCAGCCCATTACCGGCATATGGAAGAAACAGCAGTAAGCACAAGGAAATATCTGCTTCTAAATCCAAAACGCAGCTATCTAACAGAACGGTTGTCAATGTGTGCACTCAACTTCCAGAGTTAAACCCGTGTGTGGATTCAGCAGTCTGCAGAGACTTTCTCTGCAGAGTCCCAAAACAGGCGTTTTCAGCCCATTACCGGCATATGGAAGAAACAGCAGTAAGCACAGGGAAATATCTGCTTCTAAATCCAAAACGCAGCTATCTAACAGAACGGTTGTCAATGTGTGCACTCAACTTCCAGAGTTAAACCCGTGTGTGGATTCAGCAGTCTGCAGAGACTTTCTCTGCAGAGTCCCAAAACAGGCGTTTTCAGCCCATTACCGGCATATGGAAGAAACAGCAGTAAGCACAGGGAAATATCTGCTTCTAAATCCAAATGCAGCTATCTAACAGAACGGTTGTCAATGTGTGCACTCAACTTCCAGAGTTAAACCCGTGTGTGGATTCAGCAGTCTGCAGAGACTTTCTCTGCAGAGTCCCAAGACAGGCGTTTTCAGCCCATTACCGGCATATGGAAGAAACAGCAGTAAGCACAGGGAAATATCTGCTTCTAAATCCAAAACGCAGCTATCTAACAGAACGGTTGTCAATGTGTGCACTCAACTTCCAGAGTTAAACCCGTGTGTGGATTCAGCAGTCTGCAGAGACTTTCTCTGCAGAGTCCCAAAACAGGCGTTTTCAGCCCATTACCGGCATATGGAAGAAACAGCAGTAAGCACAAGGAAATATCTGCTTCTAAATCCAAAACGCAGCTATCTAACAGAACGGTTGTCAATGTGTGCACTCAACTTGCAGAGATAAACCCGTGTGTGGATTCAGCAGTCTGCAGAGACTTTCTCTGCAGAGTCCCAAAACAGGCGTTTTCAGCCCATTACCGGCATATGGAAGAAACAGCAGTAAGCACCGGGAAATATCTGCTTCTAAATCCAAAACGCAGCTATCTAACAGAACGGTTGTCAATGTGTGCACTCAACTTCCAGAGTTAAACCCGTGTGTGGATTCAGCAGTCTGCAGAGACTTTCTCTGCAGAGTCCCAAAACAGGCGTTTTCAGCCCATTACCGGCATATGGAAGAAACAGCAGTAAGCACAGGGAAATATCTGCTTCTAAATCCAAAACGCAGCTATCTAACAGAACGGTTGTCAATGTGTGCACTCAACTTCCAGAGTTAAACCCGTGTGTGGATTCAGCAGTCTGCAGAGACTTTCTCTGCAGAGTCCCAAGACAGGCGTTTTCAGCCCATTACCGGCATATGGAAGAAACAGCAGTAAGCACAGGGAAATATCTGCTTCTAAATCCAAAACGCAGCTATCTAACAGAACGGTTTGTCAATGTGTGCACTCAACTTCCAGAGTTAAACCCGTGTGTGGATTCAGCAGTCTGCAGAGACTTTCTCTGCAGAGTCCCAAAACAGGCGTTTTCAGCCCATTACCGGCATATGGAAGAAACAGCAGTAAGCACAAGGAAATATCTGCTTCTAAATCCAAAACGCAGCTATCTAACAGAACGGTTGTCAATGTGTTCACTCAACTTGCAGAGATAAACCCGTGTGTGGATTCAGCAGTCTGCAGAGACTTTCTCTGCAGAGTCCCAAAACAGGCGTTTTCAGCCCATTACGGCATATGGAAGAAACAGCAGTAAGCACAGGGAAATATCTGCTTCTAAATCCAAAACGCAGCTATCTAACAGAACGGTTGTCAATGTGTGCACTCAACTTCCAGAGTTTAACCCGTGTGTGGATTCAGCAGTCTGCAGAGACTTTCTCTGCAGAGTCCCCAAAACAGGCGTTTTCAGCCCATTACCGGCATATGGAAGAAACAGCAGTAAGCACAGGGAAATATCTGCTTCTAAATCCAAAACGCAGCTATCTAACAGAACGGTTGTCAATGTGTGCACTCAACTTCCAGAGTTAAACCCGTGTGTGGATTCAGCAGTCTGCAGAGACTTTCTCTGCAGAGTCCCAAGACAGGCGTTTTCAGCCCATTACCGGCATATGGAAGAAACAGCAGTAAGCACAGGGAAATATCTGCTTCTAAATCCAAAACGCAGCTATCTAACAGAACGGTTGTCAATGTGTGCACTCAACTTCCAGAGTTAAACCCGTGTGTGGATTCAGCAGTCTGCAGAGACTTTCTCTGCAGAGTCCCAAAACAGGCGTTTTCAGCCCATTACCGGCATATGGAAGAAACAGCAGTAAGCACCGGGAAATATCTGCTTCTAAATCCAAAACGCAGCTATCTAACAGAACGGTTGTCAATGTGTGCACTCAACTTCCAGAGTTAAACCGTGTGTGGATTCAGCAGTCTGCAGAGACTTTCTCTGCAGAGTCCCAAAACAGGCGTTTTCAGCCCGATTACCGGCATATGGAAGAAACAGCAGTAAGCACAGGGAAATATCTGCTTCTAAATCCAAAACGCAGCTATCTAACAGAACGGTTGTCAATGTGTGCACTCAACTTCCAGAGTTAAACCCGTGTGTGGATTCAGCAGTCTGCAGAGACTTTCTCTGCAGAGTCCCAAGACAGGCGTTTCAGCCCATTACCGGCATATGGAAGAAACAGCAGTAAGCACAGGGAAATATCTGCTTCTAAATCCAAAACGCAGCTATCTAACAGAACGGTTGTCAATGTGTGCACTCAACTTCCAGAGTTAAACCCGTGTGTGGATTCAGCAGTCTGCAGAGACTTTCTCTGCAGAGTCCCAAAACAGGCGTTTTCAGCCCGATTACCGGCATATGGAAGAAACAGCAGTAAGCACAAGGAAATATCTGCTTCTAAATCCAAAACGCAGCTATCTAACAGAACGGTTGTCAATGTGTTCACTCAACTTGCAGAGATAAACCCGTGTGTGGATTCAGCAGTCTGCAGAGACTTTCTCTGCAGAGTCCCAAAACAGGCGTTTTCAGCCCATTACCGGCATATGGAAGAAACAGCAGTAAAGCACAGGGAAATATCTGCTTCTAAATCCAAAACGCAGCTATCTAACAGAACGGTTGTCAATGTGTGCACTCAACTTCCAGAGTTTAACCGTGTGTGGATTCAGCAGTCTGCAGAGACTTTCTCTGCAGAGTCCCAAAACAGGCGTTTTCAGCCCATTACCGGCATATGGAAGAAACAGCAGTAAGCACAGGGAAATATCTGCTTCTAAATCCAAAACGCAGCTATCTAACAGAACGGTTGTCAATGTGTGCACTCAACTTCCAGAGTTAAACCCGGTGTGTGGATTCAGCAGTCTGCAGAGACTTTCTCTGCAGAGTCCCAAGACAGGCGTTTTCAGCCCATTACCGGCATATGGAAGAAACAGCAGTAAGCACAGGGAAATATCTGCTTCTAAATCCAAAACGCAGCTATCTAACAGAACGGTTGTCAATGTGTGCACTCAACTTCCAGAGTTTAAACCCGTGTGTGGATTCAGCAGTCTGCAGAGACTTTCTCTGCAGAGTCCCAAAACAGGCGTTTTCAGCCCATTACCGGCATATGGAAGAAACAGCAGTAAGCACAGGGAAATATCTGCTTCTAAATCCAAAACGCAGCTATCTAACAGAACGGTTTGTCAATGTGTGCACTCAACTTCCAGAGTTAAACCCGTGTGTGGATTCAGCAGTCTGCAGAGACTTCTCTGCAGAGTCCCAAAACAGGCGTTTTCAGCCCATTACCGGCATATGGAAGAAACAGCAGTAAGCACAGGGAAATATCTGCTTCTAAATCCAAAACGCAGCTATCTAACAGAACGGTTGTCAATGTGTGCACTCAACTTCCAGAGTTAAACCCGTGTGTGGATTCAGCAGTCTGCAGAGACTTTGTCTGCAGAGTCCCAAGACAGGCGTTTTCAGCCCATTACCGGCATATGGAAGAAACAGCAGTAAGCACAGGGAAATATCTGCTTCTAAATCCAAAACGCAGCTATCTAACAGAACGGTTGTCAATGTGTGCACTCAACTTCCAGAGTTAAACCCGTGTGTGGATTCAGCAGTCTGCAGAGACTTTCTCTGCAGAGTCCCAAAACAGGCGTTTTCAGCCCATTACCGGCATATGGAAGAAACAGCAGTAAGCACAAGGAAATATCTGCTTCTAAATCCAAAACGCAGCTATCTAACAGAACGGTTGTCAATGTGTGCACTCAACTTGCAGAGATAAACCCGTGTGTGGATTCAGCAGTCTGCAGAGACTTTCTCTGCAGAGTCCCAAAACAGGCGTTTTCAGCCCATTACCGGCATATGGAAGAAACAGCAGTAAGCACCGGGGAAATATCTGCTTCTAAATCCAAAACGCAGCTATCTAACAGAACGGTTGTCAATGTGTGCACTCAACTTCCAGAGTTAAACCCGTGTGTGGATTCAGCAGTCTGCAGAGACTTTCTCTGCAGAGTCCCAAAACAGGCGTTTTCAGCCCATTACCGGCATATGGAAGAAACAGCAGTAAGCACAGGGAAATATCTGCTTCTAAATCCAAAACGCAGCTATCTAACAGAACGGTTGTCAATGTGTGCACTCAACTTCCAGAGTTTAAACCCGTGTGTGGATTCAGCAGTCTGCAGAGACTTTCTCTGCAGAGTCCCAAGACAGGCGTTTTCAGCCCATTACCGGCATATGGAAGAAACAGCAGTAAGCACAGGGAAATATCTGCTTCTAAATCCAAAACGCAGCTATCTAACAGAACGGTTGTCAATGTGTGCACTCAACTTCCAGAGTTAAACCCGTGTGTGGATTCAGCAGTCTGCAGAGACTTTCTCTGCAGAGTCCCAAAACAGGCGTTTCAGCCCCATTACCGGCATATGGAAGAAACAGCAGTAAGCACAAGGAAATATCTGCTTCTAAATCCAAAACGCAGCTATCTAACAGAACGGTTGTCAATGTGTTCACTCAACTTGCAGAGATAAACCCGTGTGTGGATTCAGCAGTCTGCAGAGACTTTCTCTGCAGAGTCCCAAAACAGGCGTTTTCAGCCCATTACCGGCATATGGAAGAAACAGCAGTAAGCACAGGGAAATATCTGCTTCTAAATCCAAAACGCAGCTATCTAACAGAACGGTTGTCAATGTGTGCACTCAACTTCCAGAGTTTAACCCGTGTGTGGATTCAGCAGTCTGCAGAGACTTTCTCTGCAGAGTCCCAAAACAGGCGTTTTCAGCCCATTACCGGCATATGGAAGAAACAGCAGTAAGCACAGGGAAATATCTGCTTCTAAATCCAAAACGCAGCTATCTAACAGAACGGTTGTCAATGTGTGCACTCAACTTCCAGAGTTAAACCCGTGTGTGGATTCAGCAGTCTGCAGAGACTTTCTCTGCAGAGTCCCAAGACAGGCGTTTTCAGCCCATTACCGGCATATGGAAGAAACAGCAGTAAGCACAGGGAAATATCTGCTTCTAAATCCAAAACGCAGCTATCTAACAGAACGGTTGTCAATGTGTGCACTCAACTTCCAGAGTTAAACCCGTGTGTGGATTCAGCAGTCTGCAGAGAATTTCTCTGCAGAGTCCCAAGACAGGCGTTTTCAGCCCATTACCGGCATATGGAAGAAACAGCAGTAAGCACAAGGAAATATCTGCTTCTAAATCCAAAACGCAGCTATCTAACAGAACGGTTGTCAATGTGTGCACTCAACTTGCAGAGATAAACCCGTGTGTGGATTCAGCAGTCTGCAGAGACTTTCTCTGCAGAGTCCCAAAACAGGCGTTTTCAGCCATTACCGGCATATGGAAGAAACAGCAGTAAGCACCGGGAAATATCTGCTTCTAATCCAAAACGCAGCTATCTAACAGAACGGTTGTCAATGTGTGCACTCAACTTCCAGAGTTAAACCCGTGTGTGGATTCAGCAGTCTGCAGAGACTTTCTCTGCAGAGTCCCAAAACAGGCGTTTTCAGCCCATTACCGGCATATGGAAGAAACAGCAGTAAGCACAGGGAAATATCTGCTTCTAAATCCAAAACGCAGCTATCTAACAGAACGGTTGTCAATGTGTGCACTCAACTTCCAGAGTTAAACCCGTGTGTGGATTCAGCAGTCTGCAGAGACTTTCTCTGCAGAGTCCCAAAACAGGCGTTTTCAGCCCATTACCGGCATATGGAAGAAACAGCAGTAAGCACCGGGAAATATCTGCTTCTAAATCCAAAACGCAGCTATCTAACAGAACGGTTTGTCAATGTGTGCACTCAACTTCCAGAGTTAAACCCGTGTGTGGATTCAGCAGTCTGCAAACACTTTCTCTGCAGAGTCCCAAAACAGGCGTTTTCAGCCCATTACCGGCATATGGAAGAAACAGCAGTAAGCACAGGGAAATATCTGCTTCTAAATCCAAACGCAGCTATCTAACAGAACGGTTGTCAATGTGTGCACTCAACTTCCAGAGTTAAACCCGTGTGTGGATTCAGCAGTCTGCAGAGACTTTCTCTGCAGAGTCCCAAAACAGGCGTTTTCAGCCCATTACCGGCATATGGAAGAAACAGCAGTAAGCACAGGGAAATATCTGCTTCTAAATCCAAAACGCAGCTATCTAACAGAACGGTTGTCAATGTGTGCACTCAACTTCCAGAGTTAAACCCGTGTGTGGATTCAGCAGTCTGCAGACACTTTCTCTGCAGAGTCCCAAACAGGCGTTTTCAGCCCATTACCGGCATATGGAAGAAACAGCAGTAAGCACAGGGAAATATCTGCTTCTAAATCCAAAACGCAGCTATCTAACAGAACGGTTGTCAATGTGTGCACTCAACTTCCAGAGTTAAACCCGTGTGTGGATTCAGCAGTCTGCAAACACTTTCTCTGCAGAGTCCCAAAACAGGCGTTTTCAGCCCATTACCGGCATATGGAAGAAACAGCAGTAAGCACAGGGAAATATCTGCTTCTAAATCCAAAACGCAGCTATCTAACAGAACGGTTGTCAATGTGTGCACTCAAGTTCCAGAGTTAAACCCGTGTGTGGATTCAGCAGTCTGCAGAGACTTTCTCTGCAGAGTCCCAAAACAGGCGTTTTCAGCCCATTACCGGCATATGCAAGAAACAGCAGTAAGCACAGGGAAATATCTGCTTCTAAATCCAAAACGCAGCTATCTAACAGAACGGTTGTCAATGTGTGCACTCAACTTCCAGAGTTAAACCCGTGTGTGGATTCAGCAGTCTGCAGAGACTTTGTCTGCAGAGTCCCAAGACAGGCGTTTTCAAGCCCATTACCGGCATATGGAAGAAACAGCAGTAAGCACAGGGAAATATCTGCTTCTAAATCCAAAACGCAGCTATCTAACAGAACGGTTGTCAATGTGTGCACTCAACTTCCAGAGTTAAACCCGTGTGTGGATTCAGCAGTCTGCAGAGACTTTCTCTGCAGAGTCCCAAAACAGGCGTTTTCAGCCCATTACCGGCATATGGAAGAAACAGCAGTAAGCACAGGGAAATATCTGCTTCTAAATCCAAAACGCAGCTATCTAACAGAACGGTTGTCAATGTGTGCACTCAACTTCCAGAGTTAAACCCGTGTGTGGATTCAGCAGTCTGCAGAGACTTTCTCTGCAGAGTCCCAAAACAGGCGTTTTCAGCCCATTACCGGCATATGGAAGAAACAGCAGTAAGCACAGGGAAATATCTGCTTCTAAATCCAAAACGCAGCTATCTAACAGAACGGTTGTCAATGTGTGCACTCAACTTCCAGAGTTAAACCCGTGTGTGGATTCAGCAGTCTGCAGAGACTTTGTCTGCAGAGTCCCAAGACAGGCGTTTTCAGCCCATTACCGGCATATGGAAGAAACAGCAGTAAGCACAGGGAAATATCTGCTTCTAAATCCAAAACGCAGCTATCTAACAGAACGGTTGTCAATGTGTGCACTCAACTTCCAGAGTTAAACCCGTGTGTGGATTCAGCAGTCTGCAGAGACTTTCTCTGCAGAGTCCCAAAACAGGCGTTTTCAGCCCATTACCGGCATATGGAAGAAACAGCAGTAAGCACAAGGAAATATCTGCTTCTAAATCCAAAACGCAGCTATCTAACAGAACGGTTGTCAATGTGTGCACTCAACTTGCAGAGATAAACCCGTGTGTGGATTCAGCAGTCTGCAGAGACTTTCTCTGCAGAGTCCCAAAACAGGCGTTTTCAGCCCATTACCGGCATATGGAAGAAACAGCAGTAAGCACCGGGAAATATCTGCTTCTAAATCCAAAACGCAGCTATCTAACAGAACGGTTGTCAATGTGTGCACTCAACTTCCAGAGTTAAACCCGTGTGTGGATTCAGCAGTCTGCAGAGACTTTCTCTGCAGAGTCCCCAAAACAGGCGTTT
>NW_026989194.1:0-7500 GCF_030222135.1 Aotus nancymaae
GTGCCTTATATCTTTTTTAAATTTTGCTTTTGAGACGGAGTCTTGCTCTGTTGCCCAGGCTGGAGCGCAGTGGTGCGATCTTGTCTCACTGCAACCTCTGCTTCCTGGGTTCAAGCGATTCTTGTGCCTCAGCCTCCCCAGTAGCTGGGATTACAGGAGTTGTGCCACCATGCCCGGCTAATCTTTGTATTTTAGTAGAGACGAGGTTTTGCCATTGGCCAGACCGGTCTCAAACTCCTAGGCTCAAGCAATCTCAAACTCCTAGGCTCAAGCAATCCACCCACCTCAGCCTCCCAAAGTGCTGGGATGACAGGCGTGAGCCACCGCGCCCAGCTGACAAATACATACAGGCATTCTGATGGGAACTGGTGTATGTATGAAAGTAACAGATGATCGAGTTTCTTTGGTGTCTAAAACAGAGCAAGCTCAAGATGTAAAGAAGATTGAGAAATTCCACAGTCAACTAATGCGACTGATGGTGGCCAAGGAATCCCGCAATGTTACCATGGAAACTAACTGAGTGAATGGTTTGAAACGAAGACTTTGTCATGTACTTAGGAAGTAAATATCTTTTGCAGTCGAGAAAGTGTTGGGACGGAAAATACTCTATGTCACCAAGTGGACTATTCAGAAGCTTAGAGGTCATTTTTTTGTAATTTTCTTTTGAATGTTTGGTTTAGAGAGCTAGGAATGCGAATGTTTTCAGTCAGAAAGCCTGTATTTACTTTTGGAAACTGAACAAGCCATGCGTCTGTCTCGGGAACTTTGCAGATTACTTGATGTTAGGTAAAACGCATAATTGTTTCTTTGGCGGATTCGTATCAGTAACTTGAAAATGGGATATTAAGAAGAGCCAATGCTTCGTTAAATTTAGTTCGTCTGCCTTTAAAAGAACATGAAATGTGACCATTTTGTTGGATGGATCGGGGTATTTCTTTTGGAGCATAAAATGTATGCTGTCGATGACCAATAAATATAGAATATGGTAATCGGAATTACCTCCGGACCACAGTATGCATTGTTACGAACACCGTGCACCTGATTATGTATAGTAGTGTAGCCTCAATTATCTCTACAAGTCATTGACTAACCAGTATGCTTTGCCTTCTTTCCAGATTTAAACTACCTGTTATTATAGGGGACCGGTAGCATCAGCTTGTGGAGCAGTGGCTTTGAATCTAGTTTTCAGTGATCAGAAGCAGCAGTTATTTGAGTGCGTGAATGGAATGATGATCAGTATAAATGTACCGAAACCACCATGTTACAGAAATTTTTTCCTTCCTTCTTTCTTTCTTTCTTTCTTTCTTTCTTTTTTCTTTTTCTTTTTTTTTTTTTTGAGACAGAGTTTCGCTCTTGTTACCTAGGCTGGAGTGCAATGGCACGATCTCGGCTCACCGCAACCTCCGCCTCCCGGGTTCAAGCAATTCTCCTGCCTCAGCCTCCAGAGTAGCTGGGACTACAGGCGCGCGCCACCACGCCCAGCTAATTTTTGTATTTTTAGTAGAGATGGGGTTTCACCATGTTGACCAGGATGGTCTGGTCCGGATCTCTCGACCTCATGATCCACCCGCCTCGGCCTCCCAAAATGATGGGATTATAGGCGTGAGCCACCACGCCCGGCCTACAGAAATTTTTACTACGTATTTTTCATCTGTAGTTTCTCAGAAGGGCTATAGATGATTCGAACTGTCAAATCCTCGCATGCTTCTGTGACACCCCTGTCCGTCTTCTCCCTTTCTTTAACCAAAGCGTTAGGTGAGACTGTCACAACCGTTATGTTTTCCATTAAACCGGAAGTGTGATATTATTTGACACTTATGCTTGTATCCTAAATTTCACCAACCAAACGTCATGTTCACATGTTGATTCCTCGGGAATGAAATGAAGGTACTATATACCTTGAAATATATTTTGTAGAAACTTGTCATGTTGAGCAACATCTTAGCATGGTAAGTAAGTTCCCTTAGCTATATAAACTTGTGCATGTTTCAGAGAGATCAGTAAATAAAATACTACAAAAAAGAAGGAGAAGGAGAAGAAGAAAGGAGTAGAAAAGAAGAAGAAGAAGAAGAAGAAGAAGAAGAAGAAGAAGAAGAAGAAGAAGAAGAAGAAGAAGAAGAAAGAAGGAGAAGAAAAAGAAAAAGAAGAATAAGAAGAAGCAGAAGCAGAAGACCTTATTGTTGTACCCGAGCGAGTCAAAGAATGCAGCACACTCTGAGATTGAATTATGAGTCCTTTATTATGCCAGCGACCGAGAGGTGGCTGACGCACAAAATTCTCTCGGCCGGCCCCTAAGAAAATGTTAGGTGGTCTTTTATACCCTAGTTTTAAAAGGGAGGGGGAACGTAGCTGAAGCAAATTTTTCACAAAAGCAGAGTAAGCAAAAAGTTAAAAGTTAACCTAGTACATGAGAAATAAAACAGTGCCAGGTGCGAGGGGTACAGTTGTCACAAAAGACATACAACTTACATAGGTAACGGGGGCTCTGGGCACTGGACAGCAGCTGCCTGCATTCCCAGGCTCTGTTGGTACCACTTAAGTCGGCCTCTTATCAACAAATGCATTCCTGGGGGTGCCCAGTGTCAGCCCGCCCCAGCTGCTACGTACTCTGGTTCCGTACTGAATGGTGGGAAAACAACTAAAATGTAGAAGCTAAGATGGAGTCTGTCCAGCTCAGGAAGCTAACATAAAGCCTGAACAGCTTTTAGTCTGAGAAGGAGAGAGTTAGTTTTAACTGGCAAAAAGCAGGTTATCACACTATGAAGTACAGTTTACATTAACCCGCTGTCACCATACGTCGAGAAATCCACAAAAGCGCTAGTGAACAACAGGAGAAAAACAGCAGCTAACACGTCCTGGGGAAAAGATACGCCTTCCTAGAATTCCGTGCCAAGGCATCGCCTCCGGTAATCTTAAGGGAGCAAAGTATTACTTTTTAGACAGCGTTTCTATTTTGGGCAAATACTACTACGGCCCAGAGTGGCGCCATGATGCCCTTCCCGTTTTGCAAATTTGCTGGTCCAAGGAAGGAGAAAATAAGACATCATGATAAAAGGTGATTGAGACCCAGCCAAGATGAAGCTTTCCCAGGGAGGGAGGGAAGGAGGGAGGGAGGGAGGGAGGGAGGGAGGGAGGGAGGGAGGGAGGAGGGCCTGAGGCGTGAAGGGGTGAAAAAACGCCACCACTACAGTCCAGTCCGCCCACCCGCTTGCCCACGGGGGCCAAAGTCTGTGCCATCGCCCCCCGCTGCCTCTGGGGAAGTGGGACCGTGCCCCAGCCCCAGCCCCCATCTTCAAAAACAGTGGCCACCGAGTGAGGTGAGGCCTGGCGATCACCCATGCAAATGTCAACCGGCAAAGGGTGGGCGGAGGGGAGAGAAGATGGAGGCCCACCCGCCTGGCTCCAGAACGTTTCCACGCAGGGTGGCGGGAGGTGCGGTGTCGGGGGGAACCCACCTCACAAACTCACGGAATTGGAGTAAAGGGGCGGGGGGGAGGGGCTTAAAAAAAATAAACCAACTCCTCATAAAGCCCAAGGAGAAGAGTCTATGCATGCGCATGAAAGACACCAACAAACAAAGAAACACAAAGTACTGATAAAAGAACCATAGGGCCCCCACCAGGGTGGAGGTTCCCAAGGCAACGAGGGAGAGAGGGAGGGGCCTCCAGATGGGAGGAAGAGAAACCGGTTGCCCCAGGCTCTGTGAAGTCGTCAGGCAGACCTCCCTCCGCGCCACCTCGATTTTCCATTACAGTGGCCGCTAGGTGATGCGCGAAGACATTTATATAAAAGTGTCAGTGTTTTTATGCTTCACTAAATGATAAGGCCTATGTTCAAACATCATCATCTGCCTCACTCATTATTTCTCTTTCTCAGTGCCTGAACACACCCAATAGCAAGCACCAGGTAGAGGCTAAGACCCACAAAAATGGAAGCATCCTTCAAGTTTATAGGACATTTAACCATACTAAGCCCACTGTCAAAAACAATGTAAATTATACTCCTCCTGCAAAAGGCCAACTTATATGGCAAATATGTAAAAACCCTGGCATACAGGAAAAAATGAATACATGACAGTCTAATACATTATCCCGCTTTGTAGATAGACTTATCATTCCACTAAGTATTAACTATAGTTCCAAGCACTGAATCTGCTTAATAACCAAAATGTAAAGACCTTACCTTGTGGTTTGTAATGTCTCATTAACAGAAATGTGAACTTTGATAACAGTTTAACTAAAATATTTCTTTATTTCAAGCTATCAGATGACATTGACATATTTGCATTTTCTATCTGTGTATACGTAATGACTTTCTTCAAGGCTTCAAGATCAGGATTGTCTTATGCCTTTGCATCACGGACCTAAGAGACCCCAATTATTTGAAGATGGGATGGGGACAAAATGTGGGTCCCCGTAGTCCCTACTCTGTGCAGCATCCATTAGATGACCACCGTACATATCACCAAAGTAATGACAGTAAGTCCTAAATCCAAAGTGCAACTTTAATACTGCAATTCCAAAAAAAATAAAGCTGTATACAACTCTTGGAATAACTCACCCAAATAAATAGCTTTATAACAGACAGACAGACAGACAGACAGACACACACACACACACACACACACACACACACACACAAAAGACCTAGCTAGATGCTTGCAGATGTCAGCACGGAAAAGAAGGGAATCTTGGATCGCTCTGGGTCGGGGTGGAGGTTGGTGGGGGGAGCGGCTCAGGCACGCCGCATCACCAGCCTCTCCCCGATCCCTCTCCCTCTCGGGCCAGGTCGTTTCTGGGCCCACCCAGGGAATCCTCTCAGGTGGTGCCCACCTGCAACTAGTCGACCAGAGCCCCCAGGGGACACAGCCTAGGCACCCGCCCATGGGTTCATATGGAACTTCAATTCCCCTAGACAACAGGAAGAGGAGACCAGGGGCGGGGGCGTGTGGACGGAGGGAGGCTAGGGGTGGAGATGGGACCCATCTAAGATGGAAGTCCAGTCCATAGCGTTTCCGAGTGGGCGCCAGACCCACCACCTCAGAGTGGCAATACCTGTCACAGGGAAACGAAGGTCCGTGAAATCCACGCTCCCGGAGACAGCGTGGATTTCACGGGGAGAAGAAGACAGCTTGCAGCACGCTACCTCCTGTCCCGGGGTCAAGTTTTCACTCCCAAATTTCGCATTTCTTCCCCCCCTCAACAAAGTTCCGCTCTCGTTGCCCAGGCTGGAGAGCAGTGGCACGATCTCGGCTCGCCGAAACCTCCGCCTCCCGGGTTCCAGCGATTCTCCTGCCTCAGCCTCCCGAGTGGCTTGGGATGACAGGCACGTACCTGTATAATCTCAGCAACTCGGGAGGCTGAGGCAGGGGAATCGCTGGAACCCGGGAGGTGGAGGTTGCAGTGAGCCCAGGCTGTAGCGTAGCGTGGTGCAATCTCAGTCGACCGCCACCTCCGCCTCTCGGGTTCAAGCGATTCTTCTGCCTCAGCGTCCCGAGTAGCCGAGACTACAGGCGCACGCCACCACGGCCAGCTAATTTTTGTATTTTTAGTAGAGACGGGGTTTCACCACGTCGGCCGGGATGGTCTCGATCTCTCAAGCCCGTGATCTGCCCGTTCCATCCATGCTCACGCCTGTCATCGCAGCAGTCTGAAAGGCCGACGTGGGAGGATGGCCGGAGCGCCAAAGTTTGAGATCATCTCGAGCCGTCAGTCGACACCACCTCCGCCTGTATAAATTGATCATCATCATCATCATCATCATCAGCAGCAGCAGCAGCAGCAGCAGCAGCAGCAGCATCGTCAAAATTTAAAAAGGAATATATGTGTCCAGAGTGCGGGCCACAAAGCGAGACCACGTGCCGATGTCTTGGTCCAAAGCGTTGAGGCTGGAGTGACCCTGGGCTACAGAGCGAGACCCTGCCTTTAAAGAGAGACAGACGGGGGCGAGGGGGGGTGGCCGATGTGGGGAAGGGGGGGGAGAGAGAGAGAGAGAGAGAGGGGGGGAGAGAGAGAGAGAGAGAGAGAGAGAGAGAGAGAGAGAGAGATGCGAGCCTGCCTCGATGGAAAGAAAAATGTGAGCCTTCCCCCAAATAAATAAAATAAAATAACTAATTAAATAAATGCATGCATGCACGCACGCATGCGTGCGAGGGAGCCTGCCTCTAAATAAATCGATTGATAGATAAATAAACAAATAGCCGGGCACAGTGGCTCAGGCCTGTAATCCCCCAGCGCTTTGGGAGGCTGAGGCGGGTGGATCACCTGAGGTCAGAACATCGAGACCAGCCTGGCCAACATGGTGAAACCCTGTCTCTATTTAAAAGTAAATAAATAAATTAAAAAAAAATGAATGAATGAATGAATGAATGAATGAATGAATGAATGAATAATAAAAGCGAGCCTGCCTCTATATAATTAGATAAATAAACGCAAGCCTGCCCCCAAATAAGTGAGTGAATGAATGAATGAATGCCTGTAGAGAAATACTCGAGACCCCGCCTCTAACTAAATTAACGAACGGACGAAGACATGACAAACGTAAGAATGACATGGAAGAGTTAAGAAGCCATAAGAAGAGCCAGGTGCGGTGGCTCACACCTGTGGATTCCCAGCACTTTGGGAGGCCGAGGCGGGCGGATCATGAGGTCAAGAGATCGAGACCATCCCGGCCCTGGTGAAACGCCATCTCTACAAAAAATACAAAAGTTAGCCGGGCGTGGTGGCACACGCCTGTGGTCCCAGCTACTCGGGAGCCTGAGGCAGAAGAATCGCTTGACTCCAGGAGGTGGAGGTTGCGGTGAGCCGAGACCACGCCAGTGCACTCCAGCCTGGCAAGAGAGCAAGAGTCCGTCTCAAAAAAAAAAAAAAAAAAAAAAAGGAAAAAAAAAAAGAAACCGTAAGAAGAAACAACCAAGAGGATGTGAGCGAAGAGTGGTAATTAAAATAAGTATCAAAGTTAATGTAAAGAAATATTTACACACACACAGACGTGGAACAATTAATTAATTTTTTTTTTTCTCAAAGATGGGGTTTCACCCTGAGGGCCAGGCTGGTCTTGAACTCCTGACGTCTGGTGATCCACCCACCTCGGCCTCCCAAAGTGCTAGGATTACAGGCGTGAGCTATCGCGCCCGGCCATTCATTTCATACATAATATATGATTATCTGCATATATATTACTGCATGTTATGTATAATTTATGAATCTCCCTCCCTCCCTCCCTCCCTCCCTCCCTCCCTCCCTCCCTCCCTCAATAAATCCATAAGTCCATCCATATGTAAATTAAACAAGGAAACCAAGAAAGGATCAATGTAACACATAGAAGTGAAAAGAAACGGTAAGAATAAACAGGCAAATAAGAGGACGGGAAGAAAGGCAAAAGGTAACCAAGGTCACAATGAACTGTTTCCTGTCTGCCCCTCCCCCCATGAACTGTTTTGTCTCAGCCCCCTCCGCCGCCCTCACCCACACCCACACCCACACCCACACCCACACCGGA
>NW_026989195.1:0-61550 GCF_030222135.1 Aotus nancymaae
CATTACCGGCATATGGAAGAAACAGTAGTAAGCACAGGGAAATATCTGCTTCTAAATCCAAAACGCAGCTATCTAACAGAACGGTTGTCATGTGTGCACTCAACTTCCAGAGATAAACCCGTGTGTGGATTTAGCAGTCTGCAAACACTTTTTCTGCAGAGTCCCAAAACAGGCGTTTTCAGCCCATTACCGGCATATGGAGAAGAAACAGCAGTAAGCCCAGGGAAATATCTGCTTCTAAATCAAAAACGCAGCTATCTAACAGAACGGTTGTCAATGTGTGCACTCAACTTCCAGAGTTAAACCGTGTGTGGATTCAGCAGTCTGCAAACACTTTCTCTGCAGAGTCCCAAAACAGGCGTTTTCAGCCCATTACCGGCATATGGAAGAAACAGCAGTAAGCACAGGGAAATATCTGCTTCTAAATCCAAAACGCAGCTATCTAACAGAACGGTTGTCAATGTGTGCACTCAACTTCCAGAGTTAAACCCGTGTGTGGATTCAGCAGTCTGCAAACACTTTCTCTGCAGAGTCCCAAAACAGGCGTTTTCCGCCCATTACCGGCATATGGAAGAAACAGCAAGTAAGCCCAGGGAAATGTCTGCTTCTAAATCCAAAACGCAGCTATCTAACAGAACGTTTGTCAATGTGTGCACCTCAACTTCCAGAGTTAAACCCGTGGTGTGGATTCAGCAGTCTGCAAACACTTTCTCTGCAGAGTCCCAAAAACAGGCGTTTTCAGCCCATTACGGGCATATGGAAGAAACAGCAGTAAGCACAGGGAAATATCTGCTCTAAATCCAAAACGCAGCTATCTAACAGAACGGTTGTCAATGTGTGCACTCAACTTCCAGAGTTAAACCCGTGTGTGGATTCAGCAGTCTGCAAACACTTTCTCTGCAGATCCCAAAACAGGCGTTTTCAGCCCATTACCGGCATATGGAAGAACAGCAGTAAGCACAGGGAAATATCTGCCTCTAATCCAAAACGCAGCTATCTAACAGAACGGTTGTCAATGTGTGCACTCAACTTCCAGAGTTAAACCCGTGTGTGGATTCAGCAGTCTGCAAACACTTTCTCTGCAGAGTCCCAAAACAGCGGTTTTCAGCCCATTACCGGCATATGGAAGAAACAGCAGTAAGCACAGGGAAATATCTGCTTCTAAATCCAAACGCAGCTATCTAACAGAACGGTTGTCAATGTGTGCACTCAACTTCCAGAGTTAAACCCGGTGTGGATTCAGCAGTCTGCAAACACTTTCTCTGCAGAGTCCCAAAAACAGGCGTTTTCAGCCATTACCGGCATATGGAAGAAACAGCAGTAAGCACAGGGAAATATTTGCTTCTAAATCCAAACGCAGCTATCTAACAGAACGGTTGTCAATGTGTGCACTCAACTTCCAGAGTTAAACCCGTGTGTGGATTCAGCAGTCTGCAAACACTTTCTCTGCAGAGTCCCAAAACAGGCGTTTTCAGCCCATTACCGGCATATGGAAGAAACAGCAGTAAGCACAGGGAAATATCTGCTTCTAAATCCAAAACGCAGCTATCTAACAGAACGGTTTGTCAATGTGTGCACTCAACTTCCAGAGTTAAACCCGGTGTGTGGATTCAGCAGTCTGCAAACACTTTCTCTGCAGAGTCCCAAAGCAGGCGTTTTCAGCCCATTACCGGCATATGGAAGAAACAGCAGTAAGCACAGGGAAATATCTGCCTCTAAATCCAAAACGCAGCTATCTAACAGAACGGTTGTCAATGTGTGCACTCAACTTCCAGAGTTAAACCCGTGTGTGGATTCAGCAGTCTGCAAACACTTTCTCTGCAGAGTCCCAAAACAGGCGTTTTCAGCCCATTACCGGCATATGGAAGAAACAGCAGTAAGCACAGGGAAATATCTGCTTCTAAATCCAAAACGCAGCTATCTAACAGAACGGTTGTCAATGTGTGCACTCAACTTCCAGAGTTAAACCCGTGTGTGGATTCAGGAGTCTGCAAACACTTTCTCTGCAGAGTCCCAAAACAGGCGTTTTCAGCCCATTACCGGCATATGGAAGAAACAGCAGTAGCACAGGGAAATATCTGCTTCTAAATCCAAAACGCAGCTATCTAACAGAACGGTTGTCAATGTGTGCACTCAACTTCCAGAGTTAAACCCGTGTGTGGATTCAGCAGTCTGCAAACACTTTCTCTGCAGAGTCCCAAAACAGGCGTTTTCAGCCCATTACCGGCATATGGAAGAAACAGCAGTAAGCACAGGGAAATATCTGCTTCTAAATCCAAACGCAGCTATCTAACAGAACGGTTGTCAATGTGTGCACTCAACTTCCAGAGTTAAACCCGTGTGTGGATTCAGCAGTCTGCAAACACTTTCTCTGCAGAGTCCCAAAACAGGCGTTTTCAGCCCATTACCGGCATATGGAAGAAACAGCAGTAAGCACAGGGAAATATCTGCTTCTAAATCAAAATGCAGCTATCTAACAGAACGGTTTTCAATGTGTGCACTCAACTTCAGAGTTAAACCCGTGTGTGGATTCAGCAGTCTGCAAACACTTTCTCTGCAGAGTCCCAAAACAGGCGTTTTCAGCCCAGTTACCGGCATATGGAAGAAACAGCAGTAAGCACAGGGAAATATCTGCTTCTAAATCCAAACGCAGCTATCTAACAGAACGGTTGTCAATGTGTGCACTCAACTTCAGAGTTAAACCCGTGTGTGGATTCAGCAGTCTGCAAACACTTTCTCTGCAGAGTCCCAAAACAGGCGTTTTCAGCCCATTACCGGCATATGGAAGAAACAGCAGTAAGCACAGGGAAATATCTGCTTCTAAATCCAAAACGCAGCTATCTAACAGAACGGTTGTCAATGTGTGCACTCAACTTCCAGAGTTAAACCCGTGTGTGGATTCAGCAGTCTGCAAACACTTTCTCTGCAGAGTCCCAAAACAGGCGTTTTCAGCCCATTACCGGCATATGGAAGAAACAGCAGTAAGCACAGGGAAATATCTGCTTCTAAATCCAAAACGCAGCTATCTAACAGAATGGTTGTCAATGTGTGCACTCAACTTCCAGAGTTAACCCGTGTGTGGATTCAGCAGTCTGCAAACATCTTCTCTGCAGAGTCCCAAAACAGGCGTTTTAGCCCATTACCGGCATATGGAAGAAACAGCAGTAAGCACAGGGAAATATTGCTTCTAAATCCAAAACGCAGCTACCTAACAGAACGGTTGACAATGTGTGCACTCAACTTCCAGAGTTAAACCCGTGTGGTGTGGATTCAGCAGTCTGCAAACACTTCTCTGCAGAGTCCCAAAACAGGCGTTTCAGCCCATTACCGGCATATGGAAGAAACAGCAGTAAGCACAGGGAAATATCTGCTTCTAAATCCAAAACGCAGCTATCTAACAGAACGGTTGTCAATGTGTGCACTCAACTTCCAGAGTTAAACCCGTGTGTGGATTCAGCAGTCTGCAAACACTTTCTCTGCAGAGTCCCAAAACAGGCGTTTTCAGCCCTATTACCGGCATATGGAAGAAACAGCAGTAAGCACAGGGAAATATCTGCTTCTAAATCCAAAACGCAGCTATCTAACAGAACGGTTGTCAATGTGTGCACTCAACTTCCAGAGTTAAACCCGTGTGTGGATTCAGCAGTCTGCAAACACTTTCTCTGCAGAGTCCCAAAACAGGCGTTTTCAGCCCATTACCGGCATATGGAAGAAACAGCAGTAAGCACAGGGAAATATCTGCTTCTAAATCCAAACGCAGCTATCTAACAGAACGGTTGTCAATGTGTGCACTCAACTTCCAGAGTTAAACCCGTGTGTGGATTCAGCAGTCTGCAAACACTTTCTCTGCAGAGTCCCAAAACAGGCGTTTTCAGCCCATTACCGGCATATGGAAGAAACAGCAGTAAGCACAGGGAAATATCTGCTTCTAAATCCAAAGCGCAGCTATCTAACAGAACGGTTGTCAATGTGTGCACTCAACTTCCAGAGTTAAACCCGTGTGTGGATTCAGAAGTCTGCAAACACTTTCTCTGCAGAGTCCCAAAACAGGCGTTTTCAGCCCATTACCGGCATATGGAAGAAACAGCAGTAAGCACAGGGAAATATCTGCTTCTAAATCCAAACGCAGCTATCTAACAGAACGGTTGTCAATGTGTGCACTCAACTTCCAGAGTTAAACCCGTGTGTGGATTCAGCAGTCTGCAAACACTTTCTCTGCAGAGTCCCAAAACAGGCGTTTTCAGCCCATTACCGGCATATGGAAGAAACAGCAGTAAGCACAGGGAAATATCTGCTTCTAAATCCAAACGCAGCTATCTAACAGAACGGTTTTCAATGTGTGCACTCAACTTCCAGAGTTAAACCCGTGTGTGGATTCAGCAGTCTGCAAACACTTTCTCTGCAGAGTCCAAAACAGGCGTTTTCAGCCCATTACCGGCATATGGAAGAAACAGCAGTAAGCACAGGGAAATATCTGCTTCTAAATCCAAAACGCAGCTATCTAACAGAACGGTTGTCAATGTGTGCACTCAACTTCCAGAGTTAAACCCGTGTTGTGGATTCAGCAGTCTGCAAACACTTTCTCTGCAGAGTCCCAAAACAGGCGTTTCAGCCATTACCGGCATATGGAAGAAACAGCAGTAAGCACAGGGAAATATCTGCTTCTAAATCCAAAACGCAGCTATCTAACAGAACGGTTGTCAATGTGTGCACTCAACTTCCAGAGTTAAACCCGTGTGTTGATTCAGCAGTCTGCAAACACTTTCTCTGCAGAGTCCCAAAACAGGCGTTTTCAGCCCATTACCGGCATATGGAAGAAACAGCAGTAAGCACAGGGAAATATCTGCTTCTAAATCCAAAACGCAGCTATCTAACAGAATGGTTGTCAATGTGTGCACTCAACTTCCAGAGTTAAACCCGTGTGTGGATTCAGCAGTCTGCAAACATCTTCTCTGCAGAGTCCCAAAACAGGCGTTTTCAGCCCATTACCGGCATATGGAAGAAACAGCAGTAAGCACAGGGAAATATCTGCTTCTAAATCCAAAACGCAGCTATCTAAACAGAACGGTTGTCAATGTGTGCACTCAACTTCCAGAGTAAACCTGTGTGGATTCAGCAGTCTGCAAACACTTTCTCTGCAGAGTCCCAAAACAGGCGTTTTCAGCCCATTACCGGCATATGGAAGAAACAGCAGTAAGGACAGGGAAATATCTGCTTCTAAATCCAAAACGCAGCTATCTAACCGAACGGTTGTCAATGTGTGCACTGAACTTCCAGAGTTAAACCCGTGTGTGGATTCAGCAGTCTGCAAACACTTTCTCTGCAGAGTCCCAAAACAGGCGTTTTCAGGCCATTACGGGCATATGGAAGAAACAGCAGTAAGCACAGGGAAATATCTGCCTCTAATCCAAAACGCGAGCTATCTAACAGAACGGTTGTCAATGTGTGCACTCAACTTCCAGAGTTAAACCCGTGTGTGGATTCAGCAGTCTGCAAACACTTTCTCTGCAGAGTCCCAAAACAGGCGTTTTCAGCCCCATTACCGGCATATGGAAGAAACAGCAGTAAGCACATGGAAATATCTGCTTCTAAATCCAAAACGCAGCTATCTAACAGAACGGTTGTCAATGTGTGCACTCAACTTCCAGAGTTAAACCGTGTGTGGATTCAGCAGTCTGCAAAACTTTCTCTGCAGAGTCCCAAAACAGGCGTTTTCAGCCCATTACCGGCATATGAAGAAACAGCAGTAAGCACAGGGAAATATCTGCTTCTAAATCCAAAACGCAGCTATCTAACAGAACGGTTGTCAATGTGTGCACTCAACTTCCAGAGTTAAACCCGTGTGTGGATTCAGCAGTCTGCAAACATCTTCTCTGCATAGTCCCAAAACAGGCGTTTTCAGCCCATTACCGGCATATGGAAGAAACAGCAGTAAGCACAGGGAAATATCTGCTTCTAAATCCAAAACGCAGCTATCTAACAGAACGGTTGTCAATGTGTGCACTCAACTTCCAGAGTTAAACCCGTGTGTGGATTCAGCAGTCTGCAAACACTTTCTCTGCTGAGTCACAAAACAGGCGTTTTCAGCCCATTACCGGCATATGGAAGAAACAGCAGTAAGCACAGGGAAATATCTGCTTCTAAATCCAAAACGCAGCTATCTACAGAACGGTTGTCAATGTGTGCACTCAACTTCCAGAGTTAAACCCGTGTGTGGATTCAGCAGTCTGCAAACACTTTCTCTGCAGAGTCCCAAAACAGGCGTTTTCAGCCCATTACCGGCATATGGAAGAAACAGCAGTAAGCACAGGGAAATATCTGCTTCTAAATCCAAAACGCAGCTATCTAACAGAACGGTTGTCAATGTGTGCACTCAACTTACAGAGTTAAACCCGTGTGTGGATTCAGCAGTCTGCAAACACTTTCTCTGCAGAGTCCCAAAACAGGCGTTTTCAGCCCATTACCGGCATATGGAAGAAACAGCAGTAAGCACAGGGAAATATCTGCTTCTAAATCCAATACGCAGCTATCTAACAGAACGGTTGTCAATGTGTGCACTCAACTTCCAGAGTTAAACCCGTGTGTGGATTCAGCAGTCTGCAAACATCTTCTCTGCAGAGTCCCAAAACAGGCGTTTTCAGCCCATTACCGGCATATGGAAGAAACAGCAGTAAGCACAGGGAAATATCTGCTTCTAAATCCAAAACGCAGCTATCTAACAGAACGGTTGTCAATGTGTGCACTCAACTTTCCAGAGTTAAACCCGTGTGTGGATTCAGCAGTCTGCAAACACTTTCTCTGCAGAGTCCCAAAACAGGCGTTTTCAGAACATTACCGGCATATGGAAGAAATAGCAGTAAGCACAGGGAAATATCTGCTTCTAAATCCAAAACGCAGCTATCTAACAGAACGGTTGTCAATGTGTGCACTCAACTTCCAGAGTTAAACCCGTGTGTGGATTCAGCAGTCTGCAAACACTTTCTCTGCAGAGTCCCAAAACAGGCGTTTTCAGCCCATTACCGGCATATGGAAGAAACAGCAGTAAGCACAGGGAAATATCTGCTTCTAAATCCAAAACGCAGCTATCTAACAGAACGGTTGTCAATGTGTGCACTCAACTTCCAGAGTTAAACCCGTGTGTGGATTCAGCAGTCTGCAAACACTTTCTCTGCAGAGTCCCAAAAACAGGCGTTTACAGCCCATTACCGGCATATGGAAGAAACAGCAGTAAGCACAGGGAAATATCTGCTTCTAAATCCAAAACGCAGCTATCTAACAGAACGGTTGTCAATGTGTGCACTCAACTTCCAGAGTTAAACCCGTGTGTTGATTCAGCAGTCTGCAAACACTTTCTCTGCAGAGTCCCAAAACAGGCGTTTTCAGCCCATTACCGGCATATGGAAGAAACAGCAGTAAGCACAGGGAAATATCTGCTTCTAAATCCAAAACGCAGCTATCTAACAGAACGGTTGTCAATGTGTGCACTCAACTTCCAGAGTTAAACCCGTGTGTGGGTTCAGCAGTCTGCAAACATCTTCTCTGCAGAGTCCCAAAACAGGCGTTTTCAGCCCATTACCGGCATATGGAAGAAACAGCAGTAAGCACAGGGAAATATCTGCTTCTAAATCCAAAACGCAGCTATCTAACAGAACGGTTGTCAATGTGTGAACTCAACTTCCAGAGTTAACCTGTGTGGATTCAGCAGTCTGCAAACACTTTCTCTGCAGAGTCCCAAAACAGGTGTTTTCAGCCCATTACCGGCATATGGAAGTAACAGCAGTAAGCCTAGGGAAATATGTGCTCTAAATCCAAAACGCAGCTACCTAACAGAACGGTTGTCAATGTGTGCACTCAACTTCCAGAGTTAAACCCGTGTGTGGATTCAGCAGTCTGCAAACACTTTCTCTGCAGAGTCCCAAAACAGGCGTTTTCAGCCCATTACCGGCATATGGAAGAAACAGCAGTAAGCACAGGGAAATATCTGCTTCTAAATCCAAAACGCAGCTATCTAACAGAACGGTTGTCAATGTGTGCACTCAACTTCCAGAGATAAACCCGTGTGTGGATTTAGCAGTCTGCAAACACTTTTTCTGCAGAGTCCCAAAACAGGCGTTTTCAGCCCATTACCGGCATATGGAAGAAACAGCAGTAAGCACAGGGAAATATCTGCATCTAAATCCAAAACGCAGCTATCTAACAGAACGGTTGTCAATGTGTGCACTCAACTTCCAGAGTTAAATCCGTGTGTGGATTCAGCAGTCTGCAAACACTTTCTCTGCAGAGTCCCAAAACAGGCGTTTGCAGCCCATTACCGGCATATGGAAGAAACAGCAGTAAGCACAGGGAAATATCTGCTTCTAAATCCAAAACTCAGCTATCTAACAGAACGGTTGTCAATGTGTGCACTCAACTTCCAGAGTTAAACCCGTGTGTGGATTCAGCAGTCTGCAAACACTTTCTCTGCAGAGTCCCAAAACAGGCGTTTCAGCCCATTACCGGCATATGGAACAAACAGCAGTAAGCACAGGGAAATATCTGCTTCTAAATCCAAAACGCAGCTATCTAACAGAACGGTTGTCAATGTGTGCACTCAACTTCCAGAGTTAAACCCGTGTGTGGATTCAGCAGTCTGCAAACACTTTCTCTGCTGAGTCACAAAACAGGCGTTTTCAGCCCATTACCGGCATATGGAAGAAACAGCAGTAAGCACAGGGAAATATCTGCTTCTAAATCCAAAACGCAGCTATCTAACAGAACGGTTGTCAATGTGTGCACTCAACTTCCAGAGTTAAACCCGTGTGTGGATTCAGCAGTCTGCAAACACTTTCTCTGCAGAGTCCCAAAACAGGCGTTTTCAGCCCATTACCGGCATATGGAAGAAACAGCAGTAAGCACAGGGAAATATCTGCTTCTAAATCCAAAACGCAGCTATCTAACAGAACGGTTGTCAATGTGTGCACTCAACTTCCAGAGTTAAACCCGTGTGTGGATTCAGCAGTCTGCAAACACTTTCTCTGCAGAGTCCCAAAACAGGCGTTTCAGCCCGATTACCGGCATATGGAAGAAACAGCAGTAAGCACAGGGAAATATCTGCTTCTAAATCCAATACGCAGCTATCTAACAGAACGGTTGTCAATGTGTGCACTCAACTTCCAGAGTTTAAACCCGTGTGTGGATTCAGCAGGTCTGCAAACATCTTCTCTGCAGAGTCCCAAAACAGGCGTTTTCAGCCCATTACCGGCATATGGAAGAAACAGCAGTAAGCACAGGGAAATATCTGCTTCTAAATCCAAAACGCAGCTATCTAACAGAACGGTTGTCAATGTGTGCACTCAACTTCCAGAGTTAAACCCGTGTGTGGATTCAGCAGTCTGCAAACACTTTCTCTGCAGAGTCCCAAAACAGGCGTTTTCAGCCCATTACCGGCATATGGAAGAAATAGCAGTAAGCACAGGGAAATATCTGCTTCTAAATCCAAAACGCAGCTATCTAACAGAACGGTTGTCAATGTGTGCACTCAACTTCCAGAGTTAAACCCGTGTGTGGATTCAGCAGTCTGCAAACACTTTCTCTGCAGAGTCCCAAAACAGGCGTTTTCAGCCCATTACCGGCATATGGAAGAAACAGCAGTAAGCACAGGGAAATATCTGCTTCTAAATCCAAAACGCAGCTATCTAACAGAACGGTTGTCAATGTGTGCACTCAACTTCCAGAGTTAAACCCGTGTGTGGATTCAGCAGTCTGCAAACACTTTCTCTGCAGAGTCCCAAAACAGGCGTTTTACAGCCCATTACCGGCATATGAAGAAACAGCAGTAAGCACAGGGAAATATCTGCTTCTAAATCCAAAACGCAGCTATCTAACAGAACGGTTGTCAATGTGTGCACTCAACTTCCAGAGTTAAACCCGTGTGTTGATTCAGCAGTCTGCAAACACTTTCTCTGCAGAGTCCCAAAACAGGCGTTTTCAGCCCATTACCGGCATATGGAAGAAACAGCAGTAAGCACAGGGAAATATCTGCTTCTAAATCCAAAACGCAGCTATCTAACAGAACGGTTGTCAATGTGTGCACTCAACTTCCAGAGTTAAACCCGTGTGTGGGTTCAGCAGTCTGCAAACATCTTCTCTGCAGAGTCCCAAAACAGGCGTTTTCAGCCCATTACCGGCATATGGAAGAAACAGCAGTAAGCACAGGGAAATATCTGCTTCTAAATCCAAAACGCAGCTATCTAACAGAACGGTTGTCAATGTGTGAACTCAACTTCCAGAGTTAAACCTGTGTGGATTCAGCAGTCTGCAAACACTTTCTCTGCAGAGTCCCAAAACAGGTGTTTTCAGCCCATTACCGGCATATGGAAGTAACAGCAGTAAGCCCAGGGAAATATGTGCTTCTAAATCCAAAACGCAGCTACCTAACAGAACGGTTGTCAATGTGTGCACTCAACTTCCAGAGTTAAACCCGTGTGTGGATTCAGCAGTCTGCAAACACTTTCTCTGCAGAGTCCCAAAACAGGCGTTTTCAGCCCATTACCGGCATATGGAAGAAACAGCAGTAAGCACAGGGAAATATCTGCTTCTAAATCCAAAACGCAGCTATCTAACAGAACGGTTGTCAATGTGTGCACTCAACTTCCAGAGATAAACCCGTGTGTGGATTTAGCAGTCTGCAAACACTTTTTCTGCAGAGTCCCAAAACAGGCGTTTTCAGCCCATTACCGGCATATGGAAGAAACAGCAGTAAGCACAGGGAAATATCTGCTTCTAAATCCAAAACGCAGCTATCTAACAGAACGGTTGTCAATGTGTGCACTCAACTTCCAGAGTTAAACCCGTGTGTGGTTTCAGCAGTCTGCAAACACTTTCTCTGCAGAGTCCCAAAACAGGCGTTTTCAGTCCATTACCGGCATATGGAAGAAACAGCAGTAAGCACAGGGAAATATCTGCTTCTAAATCCAAAACGCAGCTATCTAACAGAACGGTTGTCAGTGTGTGAACTCAACTTCCAGAGTTAAACCCGTGTGTGGATTCAGCAGTCTGCAAACACTTTCTCTGCAGAGTCCCAAAACAGGCGTTTTCAGCCCATTACCGGCATATGGAAGAAACAGCAGTAAGCCCAGGGAAACGTCTGCTTCTAAATCCAAAACGCAGCTATCTAACAGAACGGTTGTCAATGTGTGCACTCAACTTCCAGAGTTAAACCCGTGTGTGGATTCAGCAGTCTGCAAACACTTTCTCTGCAGAGTCCCAAAACAGGCGTTTTCATCCCATTACGGGCATATGGAAGGAACAGCAGTAAGCACAGGGAAATATCTGCATCTAAATCCAAAACGCAGCTATCTAACAGAACGGTTGTCAATGTGTGCACTCAACTTCCAGAGTTAAATCCGTGTGTGGATTCAGCAGTCTGCAAACACTTTCTCTGCAGAGTCCCAAAACAGGCGTTTTCAGCCCATTACCGGCATATGGAAGAAACAGCAGTAAGCACAGGGAAATATCTGCTTCTAAATCCAAAACTCAGCTATCTAACAGAACGGTTGTCAATGTGTGCACTCAACTTCCAGAGTTAAACCCGTGTGTGGATTCAGCAGTCTGCAAACACTTTCTCTGCAGAGTCCCAAAACAGGCGTTTTCAGCCCATTACCGGCATATGGAACAAACAGCAGTAAGCACAGGGAAATATCTGCTTCTAAATCCAAAACGCAGCTATCTAACAGAACGGTTGTCAATGTGTGCACTCAACTTCCAGAGTTAAACCCGTGTGTGGATTCAGCAGTCTGCAAACATCTTCTCTGCAGAGTCCCAAAACAGGCGTTTTCAGCCCATTACCGGCATATGGAAGAAACAGCAGTAAGCACAGGGAAATATCTGCTTCTAAATCCAAAACGCAGCTATCTAACAGAACGGTTGTCAATGTGTGCACTCAACTTCCAGAGTTAAACCCGTGTGTGGATTCAGCAGTCTGCAAACACTTTCTCTGCTGAGTCAAAAGATAGGCGTTTTCAGCCCATTACCGGCATATGGAAGAAACAGCAGTAAGCACTGGGAAATATCTGCTTCTAAATCCAAAACGCAGCTATCTAACAGAACGGTTGTCAATGTGTGCACTCAACTTCCAGAGTTAAACCCGTGTGTGGATTCAGCAGTCTGCAAACACTTTCTCTGCAGAGTCCCAAAACAGGCGTTTTCAGCCCATTACCGGCATATGGAAGAAACAGTAGTAAGCACAGGGAAATATCTGCTTCTAAATCCAAAACGCAGCTATCTAACAGAACGGTTGTCAATGTGTGCACTCAACTTCCAGAGATAAACCCGTGTGTGGATTTAGCAGTCTGCAAACACTTTTTCTGCAGAGTCCCAAAACAGGCGTTTTCAGCCCATTACCGGCATATGGAAGAAACAGCAGTAAGCCCAGGGAAATATCTGCTTCTAAATCCAAAACGCAGCTATCTAACAGAACGGTTGTCAATGTGTGCACTCAACTTCCAGAGTTAAACCCGTGTGTGGATTCAGCAGTCTGCAAACACTTTCTCTGCAGAGTCCCAAAACAGGCGTTTTCAGCCCATTACCGGCATATGGAAGAAACAGCAGTAAGCACAGGGAAATATCTGCTTCTAAATCCAAAACGCAGCTATCTAACAGAACGGTTGTCAATGTGTGCACTCAACTTCCAGAGTTAAACCCGTGTGTGGATTCAGCAGTCTGCAAACACTTTCTCTGCAGAGTCCCAAAACAGGCGTTTTCCGCCCATTACCGGCATATGGAAGAAACAGCAGTAAGCCCAGGGAAATGTCTGCTTCTAAATCCAAAACGCAGCTATCTAACAGAACGTTTGTCAATGTGTGCACTCAACTTCCAGAGTTAAACCCGTGTGTGGATTCAGCAGTCTGCAAACACTTTCTCTGCAGAGTCCCAAAACAGGCGTTTTCAGCCCATTACGGGCATATGGAAGAAACAGCAGTAAGCACAGGGAAATATCTGCCTCTAAATCCAAAACGCAGCTATCTAACAGAACGGTTGTCAATGTGTGCACTCAACTTCCAGAGTTAAACCCGTGTGTGGATTCAGCAGTCTGCAAACACTTTCTCTGCAGAGTCCCAAAACAGGCGTTTTCAGCCCATTACCGGCATATGGAAGAAACAGCAGTAAGCACAGGGAAATATCTGCTTCTAAATACAAAACGCAGCTATCTAACAGAACGGTTGTCAATGTGTGCACTCAACTTCCAGAGTTAAACCCGTGTGTGGATTCAGCAGTCTGCAAACACTTTCTCTGCAGAGTCCCAAAACAGGCGTTTTCAGCCCATTACCGGCATATGGAAGAAACAGCAGTAAGCACAGGGAAATATCTGCTTCTAAATCCAAAACGCAGCTATCTAACAGAACGGTTGTCAATGTGTGCACTCAACTTCCAGAGTTAAACCCGTGTGTGGATTCAGCAGTCTGCAAACATCTTCTCTGCAGAGTCGCAAAACAGGCGTTTTCAGCCCATTACCGGCATATGGAAGAAACAGCAGTAAGCACAGGGAAATATCTGCTTCTAAATCCAAAACGCAGCTATCTAACAGAACGGTTGTCAATGTGTGCACTCAACTTCCAGAGTTAAACCCGTGTGTGGATTCAGCAGTCTGCAAACACTTTCTCTGCAGAGTCCCAAAACAGGCGTTTTCAGCCCATTACCGGCATACGGAAGAAACAGCAGTAAGCACAGGGAAATATCTGCTTCTAAATCCAAAACGCAGCTATCTAACAGAACGGTTGTCAATGTGTGCACTCAACTTCCAGAGCTAACCCGTGTGTGGATTCAGCAGTCTGCAAACACTTTCTCTGCAGAGTCCCAAAACAGGCGTTTTCAGCCCATTACCGGCATATGGAAGAAACAGCAGTAAGCACAGGGAAATATCTGCTTCTAAATCCAAAACGCAGCTATCTAACAGAACGGTTGTCAATGTGTGCACTCAACTTCCAGAGTGAAACCCGTGTGTGGATTCAGCAGTCTGCAAACACTTTCTCTGCAGAGTCCCAAAACAGGCGTTTTCAGCCCATTACCGGCATATGGAAGAAACAGCAGTAAGCACAGGGAAATATCTGCTTCTAAATCCAAAACGCAGCTATCTAACAGAACGGTTGTCAATGTGTGCACTCAACTTCCAGAGTTAAACCCGTGTGTGGATTCAGCAGTCTGCAAACACTTTCTCTGCAGAGTCCCAAAACAGGCGTTTTCAGCCCATTACCGGCATATGGAAGAAACAGCAGTAAGCACAGGGAAATATCTGCTTCTAAATCCAAAACGCAGCTATCTAACAGAACGGTTGTCAATGTGTGCACTCAACTTCCAGAGTTAAACCCGTGTGTGGATTCAGGAGTCTGCAAACACTTTCTCTGCAGAGTCCCAAAACAGGCGTTTTCAGCCCATTACCGGCATATGGAAGAAACAGCAGTAAGCACAGGGAAATATCTGCTTCTAAATCCAAAGCGCAGCTATCTAACAGAACGGTTATCAATGTGTGCACTCAACTTCCAGAGTTAAACCCGTGTGTGGATTCAGCAGTCTGCAAACATCTTCTCTGCAGAGTCCCAAAACAGGCGTTTTCAGCCCATTACCGGCATATGGAAGAAACAGCAGTAAGCACAGGGAAATATCTGCTTCTAAATCCAAAACGCAGCTATCTAACAGAACGGTTGTCAATGTGTGCACTCAACTTCCAGAGTTAAACCCGTGTGTGGTTTCAGCAGTCTGCAAACACTTTCTCTGCAGGGTCCCAATACAGGCGTTTTCAGTCCATTACCGGCATATGGAAGAAACAGCAGTAAGCACAGGGAAATATCTGCTTCTAAATCCAAAACGCAGCTATCTAACAGAACGGTTGTCAGTGTGTGCACTCAACATCCGGAGTTAAACCCGTGTGTTAATTCAGCAGTCTGCAAACACTTTCTCTGCAGAGTCCCAAAACAGGCGTTTTCAGCCCATTACCGGCATATGGAAGAAACAGCAGTAAGCCCAGGGAAATGTCTGCTTCTAAATCCAAAACGCAGCTATCTAACAGAACGGTTGTCAATGTGTGCACTCAACTTCCAGAGTTAAACCCGTGTGTGGATTCAGCAGTCTGCAAACACTTTCTCTGCAGAGTCCCAAAACAGGCGTTTTCAGCCCATTACGGGCATATGGAAGAAACAGCAGTAAGCACAGGGAAATATCTGCCTCTAAATCCAAAACGCAGCTATCTAACAGAACGGTTGTCAATGTGTGCACTCAACTTCCAGAGTTAAATCCGTGTGTGGATTCAGCAGTCTGCAAACACTTTCTCTGCAGAGTCCCAAAACAGGCGTTTTCAGCCCATTACCGGCATATGGAAGAAACAGCAGTAAGCACAGGGAAATATCTGCTTCTAAATCCAAAACTCAGCTATCTAACAGAACGGTTGTCAATGTGTGCACTCAACTTCCAGAGTTAAACCCGTGTGTGGATTCAGCAGTCTGCAAACACTTTCTCTGCAGAGTCCCAAAACAGGCGTTTTCAGCCCATTACCGGCATATGGAAGAAACAGCAGTAAGCACAGGGAAATATCTGCTTCTAAATCCAAAACGCAGCTATCTAACAGAACGGTTGTCAATGTGTGCACTCAACTTCCAGAGTTAAATCCGTGTGTGGATTCAGCAGTCTGCAAACATCTTCTCTGCAGAGTCCCAAAACAGGCGTTTTCAGCCCATTACCGGCATATGGAAGAAACAGCAGTAAGCACAGGGAAATATCTGCTTCTAAATCCAAAACGCAGCTATCTAACAGAACGGTTGTCAATGTGTGCACTCAACTTCCAGAGTTAAACCCGTGTGTGGATTCAGCAGTCTGCAAACACTTTCTCTGCAGAGTCCCAAAACAGGCGTTTTCAGCCCATTACCGGCATATGGAAGAAACAGCAGTAAGCACAGGGAAATATCTGCTTCTAAATCCAAAACGCAGCTATCTAACAGAACGGTTGTCAATGTGTGCACTCAACTTCCAGAGTTAAACCCGTGTGTGGATTCAGCAGTCTGCAAACACTTTCTCTGCAGAGTCCCAAAACAGGCGTTTTCAGCCCATTACCGGCATATGGAAGAAACAGCAGTAAGCACAGGGAAATATCTGCTTCTAAATCCAAAACGCAGCTATCTAACAGAACGGTTGTCAATGTGTGCACTCAACTTCCAGAGTTAAACCCGTGTGTGGATTCAGCAGTCTGCAAACACTTTCTCTGCAGAGTCCCAAAACAGGCGTTTTCAGCCCATTACCGGCATATGGAAGAAACAGCAGTAAGCACAGGGAAATATCTGCTTCTAAATCCAAAACGCAGCTATCTAACAGAACGGTTGTCAATGTGTGCACTCAACTTCCAGAGTTAAACCCGTGTGTGGATTCAGGAGTCTGCAAACACTTTCTCTGCAGAGTCCCAAAACAGGCGTTTTCAGCCCATTACCGGCATATGGAAGAAACAGCAGTAAGCACAGGGAAATATCTGCTTCTAAATCCAAAACGCAGCTATCTAACAGAACGGTTATCAATGTGTGCACTCAACTTCCAGAGTTAAACCCGTGTGTGGATTCAGCAGTCTGCAAACATCTTCTCTGCAGAGTCCCAAAACAGGCGTTTTCAGCCCATTACCGGCATATGGAAGAAACAGCAGTAAGCACAGGGAAATATCTGCTTCTAAATCCAAAACGCAGCTATCTAACAGAACGGTTGTCAATGTGTGCACTCAACTTCCAGAGTTAAACCCGTGTGTGGTTTCAGCAGTCTGCAAACACTTTCTCTGCAGGGTCCCAAAACAGGCGTTTTCAGTCCATTACCGGCATATGGAAGAAACAGCAGTAAGCACAGGGAAATATCTGCTTCTAAATCCAAAACGCAGCTATCTAACAGAACGGTTGTCAGTGTGTGCACTCAACATCCGGAGTTAAACCCGTGTGTGGATTCAGCAGTCTGCAAACACTTTCTCTGCAGAGTCCCAAAACAGGCGTTTTCAGCCCATTACCGGCATATGGAAGAAACAGCAGTAAGCCCAGGGAAATGTCTGCTTCTAAATCCAAAACGCAGCTATCTAACAGAACGGTTGTCAATGTGTGCACTCAACTTCCAGAGTTAAACCCGTGTGTGGATTCAGCAGTCTGCAAACACTTTCTCTGCAGAGTCCCAAAACAGGCGTTTTCAGCCCATTACGGGTATATGGAAGAAACAGCAGTAAGCACAGGGAAATATCTGCCTCTAAATCCAAAACGCAGCTATCTAACAGAACGGTTGTCAATGTGTGCACTCAACTTCCAGAGTTAAATCCGTGTGTGGATTCAGCAGTCTGCAAACACTTTCTCTGCAGAGTCCCAAAACAGGCGTTTTCAGCCCATTACCGGCATATGGAAGAAACAGCAGTAAGCACAGGGAAATATCTGCTTCTAAATCCAAAACTCAGCTATCTAACAGAACGGTTGTCAATGTGTGCACTCAACTTCCAGAGTTAAACCCGTGTGTGGATTCAGCAGTCTGCAAACACTTTCTCTGCAGAGTCCCAAAACAGGCGTTTTCAGCCCATTACCGGCATATGGAAGAAACAGCAGTAAGCACAGGGAAATATCTGCTTCTAAATCCAAAACGCAGCTATCTAACAGAACGGTTGTCAATGTGTGCACTCAACTTCCAGAGTTAAATCCGTGTGTGGATTCAGCAGTCTGCAAACATCTTCTCTGCAGAGTCCCAAAACAGGCGTTTTCAGCCCATTACCGGCATATGGAAGAAACAGCAGTAAGCACAGGGAAATATCTGCTTCTAAATCCAAAACGCAGCTATCTAACAGAACGGTTGTCAATGTGTGCACTCAACTTCCAGAGTTAAACCCGTGTGTGGATTCAGCAGTCTGCAAACACTTTCTCTGCTGAGTCAAAAAATTGGCGTTTTCAGCCCATTACCGGCATATGGAAGAAACAGTAGTAAGCACAGGGAAATATCTGCTTCTAAATCCAAAACGCAGCTATCTAACAGAACGGTTGTCAATGTGTGCACTCAACTTCCAGAGATAAACCCGTGTGTGGATTCAGCAGTCTGCAAACACTTTTTCTGCAGAGTCCCAAAACAGGCGTTTTCAGCCCATTACCGGCATATGGAAGAAACAGCAGTAAGCACAGGGAAATATCTGCTTCTAAATCAAAAACGCAGCTATCTAACAGAACGGTTGTCAATGTGTGCACTCAACTTCCAGAGTTAAACCCGTGTGTGGATTCAGCAGTCTGCAAACACTTTCTCTGCAGAGTCCCAAAACAGGCGTTTTCAGCCCATTACCGGCATATGGAAGAAACAGCAGTAAGCACAGGGAAATATCTGCTTCTAAATCCAAAACGCAGCTATCTAACAGAACGGTTGTCAGTGTGTGCACTCAACTTCCAGAGTTAAACCCGTGTGTGGATTCAGCAGTCTGCAAACACTTTCTCTGCAGAGTCCCAAAACAGGCGTTTTCAGCCCATTACCGGCATATGGAAGAAACAGCAGTAAGCCCAGGGAAATGTCTGCTTCTAAATCCAAAACGCAGCTATCTAACAGAACGGTTGTCAATGTGTGCACTCAACTTCCAGAGTTAAACCCGTGTGAGGATTCAGCAGTCTGCAAACACTTTCTCTGCAGAGTCCCAAAACAGGCGTTTTCAGCCCATTACGGGCATATAGAAGAAACAGCAGTAAGCACAGGGAAATATCTGCGTCTAAATCCAAAACGCAGCTATCTAACAGAACGGTTGTCAATGTGTGCACTCAACTTCCAGAGTTAAACCCGTGTGTGGATTCAGCAGTCTGCAAACACTTTCTCTGCAGAGTCCCAAAACAGGCGTTTTCAGCCCATTACCGGCATATGGAAGAAACAGCAGTAAGCACAGGGAAATATCTGCTTCTAAATCCAAAACGCAGCTATCTAACAGAACGGTTGTCAATGTGTGCACTCAACTTCCAGAGTTAAACCCGTGTGTGGATTCAGCAGTCTGCAAACACTTTCTCTGCAGAGTCCCAAAACAGGCGTTTTCAGCCCATTACCGGCATATGGAAGAAACAGCAGTAAGCACAGGGAAATATCTGCTTCTAAATCCAAAACGCAGCTATCTAACAGAACGGTTGTCAATGTGTGCACTCAACTTCCAGAGTTAAACCCGTGTGTGGATTCAGCAGTCTGCAAACACTTTCTCTGCAGAGTCCCAAAACAGGCGTTTTCAGCCCATTACCGGCATATGGAAGAAACAGCAGTAAGCACAGGGAAATATCTGCCTCTAAATCCAAAACGCAGCTATCTAACAGAACGGTTGTCAATGTGTGCACTCAACTTCCAGAGTTAAACCCGTGTGTGGATTCAGCAGTCTGCAAAGATCTTCTCTGCAGAGTCCCAAAACAGGCGTTTTCAGCCCATTACCGGCATATGGAAGAAACAGCAGTAAGCACAGGGAAATATCTGCTTCTAAATCCAAAACGCAGCTATCTAACAGAACGGTTGTCAATGTGTGCACTCAACTTCCAGAGATAAACCCGTGTGTGGATTTAGCAGTCTGCAAACACTTTTTCTGCAGAGTCCCAAAACAGGCGTTTTCAGCCCATTACCGGCATATGGAAGAAACAGCAGTAAGCACAGGGAAATATCTGCTTCTAAATCCAAAACGCAGCTATCTAACAGAACGGTTGTCAATGTGTGCACTCAACTTCCAGAGTTAAACCCGTGTGTGGATTCAGCAGTCTGCAAACACTTTCTCTGCAGAGTCCCAAAACAGGCGTTTTCAGCCCATTACCGGCATATGGAAGAAACAGCAGTAAGCACAGGGAAATATCTGCTTCTAAATCCAGAACGCAGCTATCTAACAGAACGGTTGTCAGTGTGTGAACTCAACTTCCAGAATTAAACCCGTGTGTGGATTCAGCAGTCTGCAAACACTTTCTCTGCAGAGTCCCAAAACAGGCGTTTTCAGCCCATTACCGGCATATGGAAGAAACAGCAGTAAGCCCAGGGAAATGTCTGCTTCTAAATCCAAAACGCAGCTATCTAACAGAACGGTTGTCAATGTGTGCACTCAACTTCCAGAGTTAAACCCGTGTGTGGATTCAGCAGTCTGCAAACACTTTCTCTGCAGAGTCCCAAAACAGGCGTTTTCAGCCCATTACGGGCATATGGAAGAAACAGCAGTAAGCACAGGGAAATATCTGCCTCTAAATCCAAAACGCAGCTATCTAACAGAACGGTTGTCAATGTGTGCACTCAACTTCCAGAGTTAAACCCGTGTGTGGATTCAGCAGTCTGCAAACACTTTCTCTGCAGAGTCCCAAAACAGGCGTTTTCAACCCATTACCGGCATATGGAAGAAACAGCAGTAAGCACAGGGAAATATCTGCTTCTAAATCCAAAATGCAGCTATCTAACAGAACGGTTGTCAATGTGTGCACTCAACTTCCAGAGTTAAACCCGTGTGTGGATTCAGCAGTCTGCAAACACTTTCTCTGCAGAGTCCCAAAACAGGCGTTTTCAGCCCATTACCGGCATATGGAAGAAACTGCAGTAAGCACAGGGAAATATCTGCTTCTAAATCCAAAACGCAGCTATCTAACAGAACGGTTGTCAATGTGTGCACTCAACTTCCAGAGTTAAACCCGTGTGTGGATTCAGCAGTCTGCAAACATCTTCTCTGCAGAGTCCCAAAACAGGCGTTTTCAGCCCATTACCGGCATATGGAAGAAACAGCAGTAAGCACAGGGAAATATCTGCTTCTAAATCCAAAACGCAGCTATCTAACAGAACGGTTGTCAATGTGTGCACTCAACTTCCAGAGTTAAACCCGTGTGTGGATTCAGCAGTCTGCAAACACTTTCTCTGCAGAGTCCCAAAACAGGCGTTTTCAGCCCATTACTGGCATATGGAAGAAACAGCAGTAAGCACAGGGAAATATCTGCTTCTAAATCCAAAACGCAGCTATCTAACAGAACGGTTGTCAAAGTGTGCACTCAACTTCCAGAGTTAAACCCGTGTGTGGATTCAGCAGTCTGCAAACACTTTCTCTGCAGAGTCCCAAAACAGGCGTTTTCAGCCCATTACCGGCATATGGAAGAAACAGCAGTAAGCACAGGGAAATATCTGCTTCTAAATCCAAAACGCAGCTATCTAACAGAACTGTTTTCAATGTGTGCACTCAACTTCCAGAGTTAAACCCGTGTGTGGATTCAGCAGTCTGCAAACACATTCTCTGCAGAGTCCCAAAACAGGCGTTTTCAGCCCATTACGGGCATATGGAAGAAACAGCAGTAAGCACAGGGAAATATCTGCTTCTAAATCCAAAACGCAGCTATCTAACAGAACGGTTGTCAATGTGTGCACTCAACTTCCAGAGTTAAACCCGTGTGTTGATTCAGCAGTCTGCAAACACTTTCTCTGCAGAGTCCCAAAACAGGCGTTTTCAGCCCATTACCGGCATATGGAAGAAACAGCAGTAAGCACAGGGAAATATCTGCTTCTAAATCCAAAACGCAGCTATCTAACAGAATGGTTGTCAATGTGTGCACTCAACTTCCAGAGTTAAACCCGTGTGTGGATTCAGCAGTCTGCAAACATCTTCTCTGCAGAGTCCCAAAACAGGCGTTTTCAGCCCATTACCGGCATATGGAAGAATCAGCAGTAAGCACAGGGAAATATCTGCTTCTAAATCCAAAACGCAGCTATCTAACAGAACGGTTGTCAATGTGTGCACTCAACTTCCAGAGTTAAACCTGTGTGGATTCAGCAGTCTGCAAACACTTTCTCTGCAGAGTCCCAAAACAGGCGTTTTCAGCCCATTACCGGCATATGGAAGTAACAGCAGTAAGCCCAGGGAAATATCTGCTTCTAAATCCAAAACGCAGCTACCTAATAGAACGGTTGACAATGTGTGCACTCAACTTCCAGAGTTAAACCCGTGTGTGGATTCAGCAGTCTGCAAACACTTTCTCTGCAGAGTCCCAAAACAGGCGTTTTCAGCCCATTACCGGCATATGGAAGAAACAGCAGTAAGCACAGGGAAATATCTGCTTCTAAATCCAAAACGCAGCTATCTAACAGAACGGTTGTCAATGTGTGCACTCAACTTCCAGAGATAAACCCGTGTGTGGATTTAGCAGTCTGCACACACTTTTTCTGCAGAGTCCCAAAACAGGCGTTTTCAGCCAATTACCGGCATATGGAAGAAACAGCAGTAAGCACAGGGAAATATCTGCTTCTAAATCCAAAACGCAGCTATCTAACAGAACGGTTGTCAATGTGTGCACTCAACTTCCAGAGTTAAACCCGTGTGTGGATTCAGCAGTCTGCAAACACTTTCTCTGCAGAGTCCCAAAACAGGCGTTTTCAGCCCATTACCGGCATATAGAAGAAACAGCAGTTAGCACGGGGAAATATCTGCTTCTAAATCCAAAACGCAGCTATCTAACAGAACGGTTGTCAGTGTGTGAACTCAACTTCCAGAGTTAAACCCGTTTGTGGATTCAGCAGTCTGCAAACACTTTCTCTGCAGAGTCCCAAAACAGGCGTTTTCAGCCCATTACCGGCATATGGAAGAAACAGCAGTAAGCCCAGGGAAATGTCTGCTTCTAAATCCAAAACGCAGCTATCTAACAGAACGGTTGTCAATGTGTGCACTCAAATTCCAGAGTTAAACCCGTGTGTCGATTCAGCAGTCTGCAAACACTTTCTCTGCAGAGTCCCAAAACAGGCGTTTTCAGCCCATTACGGGCATATGGAAGAAACAGCAGTAAGCACAGGGAAATATCTGCCTCTAAATCCAAAACGCAGCTATCTAACAGAACGGTTGTCAATGTGTGCACTCAACTTCCAGAGTTAAACCCGTGTGTGGATTCAGCAGTCTGCAAACACTTTCTCTGCAGAGTCCCAAAACAGGCGTTTTCAGCCCATTACCGGCATATGGAAGAAACAGCAGTAAGCACAGGGAAATATCTGCTTCTAAATCCAAAACGCAGCTATCTAACAGAACGGTTGTCAATGTGTGCACTGAACTTCCAGAGTTAAACCCGTGTGTGGATTCAGCAGTCTGCAAAACTTTCTCTGCAGAGTCCCAAAACAGGCGTTTTCAGCCCATTACCGGCATATGGAAGAAACAGCAGTAAGCACAGGGAAATATCTGCTTCTAAATCCAAAACGCAGCTATCTAACAGAACGGTTGTCAATGTGTGCACTCAACTTCCAGAGTTAAACCCGTGTGTGGATTCAGCAGTCTGCAAACACTTTCTCTGCAGAGTCCCAAAACAGGCGTTTTCAGCCCATTACCGGCATATGGAAGAAACAGCAGTAAGCACAGGGAAATATCTGCTTCTAAATCCAAAACGCAGCTATCTAACAGAACGGTTGTCAATGTGTGCACTCAACTTCCAGAGTTAAACCCGTGTGTGGATTCAGCAGTCTGCAAACACTTTCTCTGCAGAGTCCCAAAACAGGCGTTTTCAGCCCATTACCGGCATATGGAAGAAACAGCAGTAAGCACAGGGAAATATCTGCCTCTAAATCCAAAACGCAGCTATCTAACAGAACGGTTGTCAATGTGTGCACTCAACTTCCAGAGTTAAACCCGTGTGTGGATTCAGCAGTCTGCAAAGATCTTCTCTGCAGAGTCCCAAAACAGGCGTTTTCAGCCCATTACCGGCATATGGAAGAAACAGCAGTAAGCACAGGGAAATATCTGCTTCTAAATCCAAAACGCAGCTATCTAACAGAACGGTTGTCAATGTGTGCACTCAACTTCCAGAGATAAACCCGTGTGTGGATTTAGCAGTCTGCAAACACTTTTTCTGCAGAGTCCCAAAACAGGCGTTTTCAGCCCATTACCGGCATATGGAAGAAACAGCAGTAAGCACAGGGAAATATCTGCTTCTAAATCCAAAACGCAGCTATCTAACAGAACGGTTGTCAATGTGTGCACTCAACTTCCAGAGTTAAACCCGTGTGTGGATTCAGCAGTCTGCAAACACTTTCTCTGCAGAGTCCCAAAACAGGCGTTTTCAGCCCATTACCGGCATATGGAAGAAACAGCAGTAAGCACAGGGAAATATCTGCTTCTAAATCCAGAACGCAGCTATCTAACAGAACGGTTGTCAGTGTGTGAACTCAACTTCCAGAATTAAACCCGTGTGTGGATTCAGCAGTCTGCAAACACTTTCTCTGCAGAGTCCCAAAACAGGCGTTTTCAGCCCATTACCGGCATATGGAAGAAACAGCAGTAAGCCCAGGGAAATGTCTGCTTCTAAATCCAAAACGCAGCTATCTAACAGAACGGTTGTCAATGTGTGCACTCAACTTCCAGAGTTAAACCCGTGTGTGGATTCAGCAGTCTGCAAACACTTTCTCTGCAGAGTCCCAAAACAGGCGTTTTCAGCCCATTACGGGCATATGGAAGAAACAGCAGTAAGCACAGGGAAATATCTGCCTCTAAATCCAAAACGCAGCTATCTAACAGAACGGTTGTCAATGTGTGCACTCAACTTCCAGAGTTAAACCCGTGTGTGGATTCAGCAGTCTGCAAACACTTTCTCTGCAGAGTCCCAAAACAGGCGTTTTCAACCCATTACCGGCATATGGAAGAAACAGCAGTAAGCACAGGGAAATATCTGCTTCTAAATCCAAAATGCAGCTATCTAACAGAACGGTTGTCAATGTGTGCACTCAACTTCCAGAGTTAAACCCGTGTGTGGATTCAGCAGTCTGCAAACACTTTCTCTGCAGAGTCCCAAAACAGGCGTTTTCAGCCCATTACCGGCATATGGAAGAAACTGCAGTAAGCACAGGGAAATATCTGCTTCTAAATCCAAAACGAAGCTATCTAACAGAACGGTTGTCAATGTGTGCACTCAACTTCCAGAGTTAAACCCGTGTGTGGATTCAGCAGTCTGCAAACATCTTCTCTGCAGAGTCCCAAAACAGGCGTTTTCAGCCCATTACCGGCATATGGAAGAAACAGCAGTAAGCACAGGGAAATATCTGCTTCTAAATCCAAAACGCAGCTATCTAACAGAACGGTTGTCAATGTGTGCACTCAACTTCCAGAGTTAAACCCGTGTGTGGATTCAGCAGTCTGCAAACACTTTCTCTGCAGAGTCCCAAAACAGGCGTTTTCAGCCCATTACTGGCATATGGAAGAAACAGCAGTAAGCACAGGGAAATATCTGCTTCTAAATCCAAAACGCAGCTATCTAACAGAACGGTTGTCAATGTGTGCACTCAACTTCCAGAGTTAAACCCGTGTGTGGATTCAGCAGTCTGCAAACACTTTCTCTGCAGAGTCCCAAAACAGGCGTTTTCAGCCCATTACCGGCATATGGAAGAAACAGCAGTAAGCACAGGGAAATATCTGCTTCTAAATCCAAAACGCAGCTATCTAACAGAACTGTTGTCAATGTGTGCACTCAACTTCCAGAGTTAAACCCGTGTGTGGATTCAGCAGTCTGCAAACACATTCTCTGCAGAGTCCCAAAACAGGCGTTTTCAGCCCATTACGGGCATATGGAAGAAACAGCAGTAAGCACAGGGAAATATCTGCTTCTAAATCCAAAACGCAGCTATCTAACAGAACGGTTGTCAATGTGTGCACTCAACTTCCCGAGTTAAACCCGTGTGTTGATTCAGCAGTCTGCAAACACTTTCTCTGCAGAGTCCCAAAACAGGCGTTTTCAGCCCATTACCGGCATATGGAAGAAACAGCAGTAAGCACAGGGAAATATCTGCTTCTAAATCCAAAACGCAGCTATCTAACAGAATGGTTGTCAATGTGTGCACTCAACTTCCAGAGTTAAACCCGTGTGTGGATTCAGCAGTCTGCAAACATCTTCTCTGCAGAGTCCCAAAACAGGCGTTTTCAGCCCATTACCGGCATATGGAAGAATCAGCAGTAAGCACAGGGAAATATCTGCTTCTAAATCCAAAACGCAGCTATCTAACAGAACGGTTGTCAATGTGTGCACTCAACTTCCAGAGTTAAACCTGTGTGGAATCAGCAGTCTGCAAACACTTTCTCTGCAGAGTCCCAAAACAGGCGTTTTCAGCCCATTACCGGCATATGGAAGTAACAGCAGTAAGCCCAGGGAAATATCTGCTTCTAAATCCAAAACGCAGCTACCTAATAGAACGGTTGACAATGTGTGCACTCAACTTCCAGAGTTAAACCCGTGTGTGGATTCAGCAGTCTGCAAACACTTTCTCTGCAGAGTCCCAAAACAGGCGTTTTCAGCCCATTACCGGCATATGGAAGAAACAGCAGTAAGCACAGGGAAATATCTGCTTCTAAATCCAAAACGCAGCTATCTAACAGAACGGTTGTCAATGTGTGCACTCAACTTCCAGAGATAAACCCGTGTGTGGATTTAGCAGTCTGCACACACTTTTTCTGCAGAGTCCCAAAACAGGCGTTTTCAGCCAATTACCGGCATATGGAAGAAACAGCAGTAAGCACAGGGAAATATCTGCTTCTAAATCCAAAACGCAGCTATCTAACAGAACGGTTGTCAATGTGTGCACTCAACTTCCAGAGTTAAACCCGTGTGTGGATTCAGCAGTCTGCAAACACTTTCTCTGCAGAGTCCCAAAACAGGCGTTTTCAGCCCATTACCGGCATATAGAAGAAACAGCAGTTAGCACGGGGAAATATCTGCTTCTAAATCCAAAACGCAGCTATCTAACAGAACGGTTGTCAGTGTGTGAACTCAACTTCCAGAGTTAAACCCGTTTGTGGATTCAGCAGTCTGCAAACACTTTCTCTGCAGAGTCCCAAAACAGGCGTTTTCAGCCCATTACCGGCATATGGAAGAAACAGCAGTAAGCCCAGGGAAATGTCTGCTTCTAAATCCAAAACGCAGCTATCTAACAGAACGGTTGTCAATGTGTGCACTCAAATTCCAGAGTTAAACCCGTGTGTCGATTCAGCAGTCTGCAAACACTTTCTCTGCAGAGTCCCAAAACAGGCGTTTTCAGCCCATTACGGGCATATGGAAGAAACAGCAGTAAGCACAGGGAAATATCTGCCTCTAAATCCAAAACGCAGCTATCTAACAGAACGGTTGTCAATGTGTGCACTCAACTTCCAGAGTTAAACCCGTGTGTGGATTCAGCAGTCTGCAAACACTTTCTCTGCAGAGTCCCAAAACAGGCGTTTTCAGCCCATTACCGGCATATGGAAGAAACAGCAGTAAGCACAGGGAAATATCTGCTTCTAAATCCAAAACGCAGCTATCTAACAGAACGGTTGTCAATGTGTGCACTGAACTTCCAGAGTTAAACCCGTGTGTGGATTCAGCAGTCTGCAAAACTTTCTCTGCAGAGTCCCAAAACAGGCGTTTTCAGCCCATTACCGGCATATGGAAGAAACAGCAGTAAGCACAGGGAAATATCTGCTTCTAAATCCAAAACGCAGCTATCTAACAGAACGGTTGTCAATGTGTGCACTCAACTTCCAGAGTTAAACCCGTGTGTGGATTCAGCAGTCTGCAAACATCTTCTCTGCATAGTCCCAAAACAGGCGTTTTCAGCCCATTACCGGCATATGGAAGAAACAGCAGTAAGCACAGGGAAATATCTGCTTCTAAATCCAAAACGCAGCTATCTAACAGAACGGTTGTCAATGTGTGCACTCAACTTCCAGAGTTAAACCCGTGTGTGGATTCAGCAGTCTGCAAACACTTTCTCTGCTGAGTCACAAAACAGGCGTTTTCAGCCCATTACCGGCATATGGAAGAAACAGCAGTAAGCACAGGGAAATATCTGCTTCTAAATCCAAAACGCAGCTATCTAACAGAACGGTTGTCAATGTGTGCACTCAACTTCCAGAGTTAAACCCGTGTGTGGATTCAGCAGTCTGCAAACACTTTCTCTGCAGAGTCCCAAAACAGGCGTTTTCAGCCCATTACCGGCATATGGAAGAAACAGCAGTAAGCACAGGGAAATATCTGCTTCTAAATCCAAAACGCAGCTATCTAACAGAACGGTTGTCAATGTGTGCACTCAACTTCCAGAGTTAAACCCGTGTGTGGATTCAGCAGTCTGCAAACACTTTCTCTGCAGAGTCCCAAAACAGGCGTTTTCAGCCCATTACGGGCATATGGAAGAAACAGCAGTAAGCACAGGGAAATATCTGCTTCTAAATCCAAAACGCAGCTATCTAACAGAACGGTTGTCAATGTGTGCACTCAACTTCCAGAGATAAACCCGTGTGTGGATTTAGCAGTCTGCAAACACTTTTTCTGCAGAGTCCCAAAACAGGCGTTTTCAGCCCATTACCGGCATATGGAAGAAACAGCAGTAAGCACAGGGAAATATCTGCTTCTAAATCCAAAACGCAGCTATCTAACAGAACGGTTGTCAATGTGTGCACTCAACTTCCAGAGTTAAACCCGTGTGTGGATTCAGCAGTCTGCAAACACTTTCTCTGCAGAGTCCCAAAACAGGCGTTTTCAGCCCATTACCGGCATATGGAAGAAACAGCAGTAAGCACAGGGAAATATCTGCTTCTAAATCCAAAACGCAGCTATCTAACAGAACGGTTGTCAATGTGTGCACTCAACTTCCAGAGTTAAACCCGTGTGTGGATTCAGCAGTCTGCAAACATCTTCTCTGCAGAGTCCCAAAACAGGCGTTTTCAGCCCATTACCGGCATATGGAAGAAACAGCAGTAAGCACAGGGAAATATCTGCTTCTAAATCCAAAACGCAGCTATCTAACAGAACGGTTGTCAATGTGTGCACTCAACTTCCAGAGTTAAACCCGTGTGTGGATTCAGCAGTCTGCAAACACTTTCTCTGCTGAGTCAAAAAATTGGTGTTTTCAGCCCATTACCGGCATATGGAAGAAACAGTAGTAAGCACAGGGAAATATCTGCTTCTAAATCCAAAACGCAGCTATCTAACAGAACGGTTGTCAATGTGTGCACTCAACTTCCAGAGATAAACCCGTGTGTGGATTTAGCAGTCTGCAAACACTTTTTCTGCAGAGTCCCAAAACAGGCGTTTTCAGCCCATTACCGGCATATGGAAGAAACAGCAGTAAGCACAGGGAAATATCTGCTTCTAAATCAAAAACGCAGCTATCTAACAGAACGGTTGTCAATGTGTGCACTCAACTTCCAGAGTTAAACCCGTGTGTGGATTCAGCAGTCTGCAAACACTTTCTCTGCAGAGTCCCAAAACAGGCGTTTTCAGCCCATTACCGGCATATGGAAGAAACAGCAGTAAGCACAGGGAAATATCTGCTTCTAAATCCAAAACGCAGCTATCTAACAGAACGGTTGTCAGTGTGTGCACTCAACTTCCAGAGTTAAACCCGTGTGTGGATTCAGCAGTCTGCAAACACTTTCTCTGCAGAGTCCCAAAACAGGCGTTTTCAGCCCATTACCGGCATATGGAAGAAACAGCAGTAAGCCCAGGGAAATGTCTGCTTCTAAATCCAAAACGCAGCTATCTAACAGAACGGTTGTCAATGTGTGCACTCAACTTCCAGAGTTAAACCCGTGTGTGGATTCAGCAGTCTGCAAACACTTTCTCTGCAGAGTCCCAAAACAGGCGTTTTCAGCCCATTACGGGCATATAGAAGAAACAGCAGTAAGCACAGGGAAATATCTGCTTCTAAATCCAAAACGCAGCTATCTAACAGAACGGTTGTCAATGTGTGCACTCAACTTCCAGAGTTAAACCCGTGTGTGGATTCAGCAGTCTGCAAACACTTTCTCTGCAGAGTCCCAAAACAGGCGTTTTCAGCCCATTACCAGCATATGGAAGAAACAGCAGTAAGCACAGGGAAATATCTGCTTCTAAATCCAAAACGCAGCTATCTAACAGAACGGTTGTCAATGTGTGCACTCAACTTCCAGAGTTAAACCCGTGTGTGGATTCAGCAGTCTGCAAACACTTTCTCTGCAGAGTCCCAAAACAGGCGTTTTCAGCCCATTACCGGCATATGGAAGAAACAGCAGTAAGCACAGGGAAATATCTGCTTCTAAATCCAAAACGCAGCTATCTAACAGAACGGTTGTCAATGTGTGCACTCAACTTCCAGAGTTAAACCCGTGTGTGGATTCAGCAGTCTGCAAACACTTTCTCTGCAGAGTCCCAAAACAGGCGTTTTCAGCCCATTACCGGCATATGGAAGAAACAGCAGTAAGCACAGGGAAATATCTGTTTCTAAATCCAAAACGCAGCTATCTAACAGAACGGTTGTCAATGTGTGCACTCAACTTCCAGAGTTAAACCCGTGTGTGGATTCAGCAGTCTGCAAACATCTTCTCTGCAGAGTCCCAAAACAGGCGTTTTCAGCCCATTACCGGCATATGGAAGAAACAGCAGTAAGCACAGGGAAATATCTGCTTCTAAATCCAAAACGCAGCTATCTAACAGAACGGTTGTCAATGTGTGCACTCAACTCCCAGAGATAAACCCGTGTGTGGATTTAGCAGTCTGCAAACACTTTTTCTGCAGAGTCCCAAAACAGGCGTTTTCAGCCCATTACCGGCATATGGAAGAAACAGCAGTAAGCACAGGGAAATATCTGCTTCTAAATCCAAAACGCAGCTATCTAACAGAACGGTTGTCAATGTGTGCACTCAACTTCCAGAGTTAAACCCGTGTGTGGATTCAGCAGTCTGCAAACACTTTCTCTGCAGAGTCCCAAAACAGGCGTTTTCAGCCCATTACCGGCATATGGAAGAAACAGCAGTAAGCACAGGGAAATATCTGCTTCTAAATCCAGAACGCAGCTATCTAACAGAACGGTTGTCAGTGTGTGAACTCAACTTCCAGAGTTAAACGCGTGTGTGGATTCAGCAGTCTGCAAACACTTTCTCTGCAGAGTCCCAAAACAGGCGTTTTCAGCCCATTACCGGCATATGGAAGAAACAGTAGTAAGCACAGGGAAATATCTGCTTCTAAATCCAAAACGCAGCTATCTAACAGAACGGTTGTCAATGTGTGCACTCAACTTCCAGAGATAAACCCGTGTGTGGATTTAGCAGTCTGCAAACACTTTTTCTGCAGAGTCCCAAAACAGGCGTTTTCAGCCCATTACCGGCATAAGGAAGAAACAGCAGTAAGCACAGGGAAATATCTGCTTCTAAATCAAAAACGCAGCTATCTAACAGAACGGTTGTCAATGTGTGCACTCAACTTCCAGAGTTAAACCCGTGTGTGGATTCAGCAGTCTGCAAACACTTTCTCTGCAGAGTCCCAAAACAGGCGTTTTCAGCCCATTACCGGCATATGGAAGAAACAGCAGTAAGCACAGGGAAATATCTGCTTCTAAATCCAAAACGCAGCTATCTAACAGAACTGTTGTCAATGTGTGCACTCAACTTCCAGAGTTAAACCCGTGTGTGGATTCAGCAGTCTGCAAACACATTCTCTGCAGAGTCCCAAAACAGGCGTTTTCAGCCCATTACGGGCATATGGAAGAAACAGCAGTAAGCACAGGGAAATATCTGCTTCTAAATCCAAAACGCAGCTATCTAACAGAACGGTTGTCAATGTGTGCACTCAACTTCCAGAGTTAAACCCGTGTGTGGATTCAGCAGTCTGCAAACACTTTCTCTGCAGAGTCCCAAAACAGGCGTTTTCAGCCCATTACCGGCATATGGAAGAAACAGCAGTAAGCACAGGGAAATATCTGCTTCTAAATCCAAAACGCAGCTATCTAACAGAACGGTTGTCAATGTGTGCACTCAACTTCCAGAGTTAAACCCGTGTGTGGATTCAGCAGTCTGCAAACATCTTCTCTGCAGAGTCGCAAAACAGGCGTTTTCAGCCCATTACCGGCATATGGAAGAAACAGCAGTAAGCACAGGGAAATATCTGCTTCTAAATCCAAAACGCAGCTATCTAACAGAACGGTTGTCAATGTGTGCACTCAACTTCCAGAGTTAAACCCGTGTGTGGATTCAGCAGTCTGCAAACATCTTCTCTGCAGAGTCGCAAAACAGGCGTTTTCAGCCCATTACCGGCATATGGAAGAAACAGCAGTAAGCACAGGGAAATATCTGCTTCTAAATCCAAAACGCAGCTATCTAACAGAACGGTTGTCAATGTGTGCACTCAACTTCCAGAGTTAAACCCGTGTGTGGATTCAGCAGTCTGCAAACACTTTCTCTGCAGAGTCCCAAAACAGGCGTTTTCAGCCCATTACCGGCATATGGAAGAAACAGCAGTAAGCACAGGGAAATATCTGCTTCTAAATCCAAAACGCAGCTATCTAACAGAACGGTTGTCAATGTGTGCACTCAACTTCCAGAGTGAAACCCGTGTGTGGATTCAGCAGTCTGCAAACACTTTCTCTGCAGAGTCCCAAAACAGGCGTTTTCAGCCCATTACCGGCATATGGAAGAAACAGTAGTAAGCACAGGGAAATATCTGCTTCTAAATCCAAAACGCAGCTATCTAACAGAACGGTTGTCAATGTGTGCACTCAACTTCCAGAGATAAACCCGTGTGTGGATTTAGCAGTCTGCAAACACTTTTTCTGCAGAGTCCCAAAACAGGCGTTTTCAGCCCATTACCGGCATAAGGAAGAAACAGCAGTAAGCACAGGGAAATATCTGCTTCTAAATCCAAAACGCAGCTATCTAACAGAACGGTTGTCAATGTGTGCACTCAACTTCCAGAGTTAAACCCGTGTGTGGATTCAGCAGTCTGCAAACACTTTCTCTGCAGAGTCCCAAAACAGGCGTTTTCAGCCCATTACGGGCATATGGAAGAAACAGCAGTAAGCACAGGGAAATATCTGCTTCTAAATCCAAAACGCAGCTATCTAACAGAACGGTTGTCAATGTGTGCACTGAACTTCCAGAGTTAAACCCGTGTGTGGATTCAGCAGTCTGCAAAACTTTCTCTGCAGAGTCCCAAAACAGGCGTTTTCAGCCCATTACCGGCATATGGAAGAAACAGCAGTAAGCACAGGGAAATATCTGCTTCTAAATCCAAAACGCAGCTATCTAACAGAACGGTTGTCAATGTGTGCACTCAACTTCCAGAGTTAAACCCGTGTGTGGATTCAGCAGTCTGCAAACACTTTCTCTGCTGAGTCCCAAAACAGGCGTTTTCAGCCCATTACCGGCATACGGAAGAAACAGCAGTAAGCACAGGGAAATATCTGCTTCTAAATCCAAAACGCAGCTATCTAACAGAACGGTTGTCAATGTGTGCACTCAACTTCCAGAGTTAAACCCGTGTGTGGATTCAGCAGTCTGCAAACACTTTCTCTGCAGAGTCCCAAAACAGGCGTTTTCAGCCCATTACCGGCATATGGAAGAAACAGCAGTAAGCACAGGGAAATATCTGCTTCTAAATCCAAAACGCAGCTATCTAACAGAACGGTTGTCAATGTGTGCACTCAACTTCCAGAGTGAAACCCGTGTGTGGATTCAGCAGTCTGCAAACACTTTCTCTGCAGAGTCCCAAAACAGGCGTTTTCAGCCCATTACCGGCATATGGAAGAAACAGTAGTAAGCACAGGGAAATATCTGCTTCTAAATCCAAAACGCAGCTATCTAACAGAACGGTTGTCAATGTGTGCACTCAACTTCCAGAGATAAACCCGTGTGTGGATTGAGCAGTCTGCAAACACTTTTTCTGCAGAGTCCCAAAACAGGCGTTTTCAGCCCATTACCGGCATAAGGAAGAAACAGCAGTAAGCACAGGGAAATATCTGCTTCTAAATCCAAAACGCAGCTATCTAACAGAACGGTTGTCAATGTGTGCACTCAACTTCCAGAGTTAAACCCGTGTGTGGATTCAGCAGTCTGCAAACACTTTCTCTGCAGAGTCCCAAAACAGGCGTTTTCAGCCCATTACCGGCATATGGAAGAAAGAGCAGTAAGCACAGGGAAATATCTGCTTCTAAATCCAAAACGCAGCTATCTAACAGAACGGTTGTCAATGTGTGCACTGAACTTCCAGAGTTAAACCCGTGTGTGGATTCAGCAGTCTGCAAAACTTTCTCTGCAGAGTCCCAAAACAGGCGTTTTCAGCCCATTACCGGCATATGGAAGAAACAGCAGTAAGCACAGGGAAATATCTGCTTCTAAATCCAAAACGCAGCTATCTAACAGAACGGTTGTCAATGTGTGCACTCAACTTCCAGAGTTAAACCCGTGTGTGGATTCAGCAGTCTGCAAACATCTTCTCTGCATAGTCCCAAAACAGGCGTTTTCAGCCCATTACCGGCATATGGAAGAAACAGCAGTAAGCACAGGGAAATATCTGCTTCTAAATCCAAAACGCAGCTATCTAACAGAACGGTTGTCAATGTGTGCACTCAACTTCCAGAGTTAAACCCGTGTGTGGATTCAGCAGTCTGCAAACACTTTCTCTGCTGAGTCACAAAACAGGCGTTTTCAGCCCATTACCGGCATATGGAAGAAACAGCAGTAAGCACAGGGAAATATCTGCTTCTAAATCCAAAACGCAGCTATCTAACAGAACGGTTGTCAATGTGTGCACTCAACTTCCAGAGTGAAACCCGTGTGTGGATTCAGCAGTCTGCAAACACTTTCTCTGCAGAGTCCCAAAACAGGCGTTTTCAGCCCATTACCGGCATATGGAAGAAACAGCAGTAAGCACAGGGAAATATCTGCTTCTAAATCCAAAACGCAGCTATCTAACAGAACGGTTGTCAATGTGTGCACTCAACTTCCAGAGTTAAACCCGTGTGTGGATTCAGCAGTCTGCAAACACTTTCTCTGCAGAGTCCCAAAACAGGCGTTTTCAGCCCATTACGGGCATATGGAAGAAACAGCAGTAAGCACAGGGAAATATCTGCTTCTAAATCCAAAACGCAGCTATCTAACAGAACGGTTGTCAATGTGTGCACTCAACTTCCAGAGATAAACCCGTGTGTGGATTTAGCAGTCTGCAAACACTTTTTCTGCAGAGTCCCAAAACAGGCGTTTTCAGCCCATTACCGGCATATGGAAGAAACAGCAGTAAGCACAGGGAAATATCTGCTTCTAAATCCAAAACGCAGCTATCTAACAGAACGGTTGTCAATGTGTGCACTCAACTTCCAGAGTTAAACCCGTGTGTGGATTCAGCAGTCTGCAAACACTTTCTCTGCAGAGTCCCAAAATAGGCGTTTTCAGTCCATTACCGGCATATGGAAGAAACAGCAGTAAGCACAGGGAAATATCTGCTTCTAAATCCAAAACGCAGCTATCTAACAGAACGGTTGTCAGTGTGTGAACTCAACTTCCAGAGTTAAACCCGTGTGTGGATTCAGCAGTCTGCAAACACTTTCTCTGCAGAGTCCCAAAACAGGCGTTTTCAGCCCATTACCGGCATATGGAAGAAACAGCAGTAAGCCCAGGGAAATGTCTGCTTCTAAATCCAAAACGCAGCTATCTAACAGAACGGTTGTCAATGTGTGCACTCAACTTCCAGAGTTAAACCCGTGTGTGGATTCAGCAGTCTGCAAACACTTTCTCTGCAGAGTCCCAAAACAGGCGTTTTCATCCCATTACGGGCATAAGGAAGAAACAGCAGTAAGCACAGGGAAATATCTGCCTCTAAATCCAAAACGCAGCTATCTAACAGAATGGTTGTCAATGTGTGCACTCAACTTCCAGAGTTAAATCCGTGTGTGGATTCAGCAGTCTGCAAACACTTTCTCTGCAGAGTCCCAAAACAGGCGTTTTCAGCCCATTACCGGCATATGGAAGAAACAGCAGTAAGCACAGGGAAATATCTGCTTCTAAATCCAAAACGCAGCTATCTAACAGAACGGTTGTCAATGTGTGCACTCAACTTCCAGAGTTAAACCCGTGTGTGGATTCAGCAGTCTGCAAACACTTTATCTGCAGAGTCCCAAAACAGGCGTTTTCAGCCCATTACCGGCATATGGAAGAAACAGCAGTAAGCACAGGGAAATATCTGCTTCTAAATCCAAAACGCAGCTATCTAACAGAACGGTTGTCAATGTGTGCACTCAACTTCCAGAGTTAAACCCGTGTGTGGATTCAGCAGTCTGCAAACATCTTCTCTGCAGAGTCCCAAAACAGGCGTTTTCAGCCCATTACCGGCATATGGAAGAAACAGCAGTAAGCACAGGGAAATATCTGCTTCTAAATCCAAAACGCAGCTATCTAACAGAACGGTTGTCAATGTGTGCACTCAACTTCCAGAGTTAAACCCGTGTGTGGATTCAGCAGTCTGCAAACACTTTCTCTGCTGAGTCAAAAAATAGGCGTTTTCAGCCCATTACCGGCATATGGAAGAAACAGCAGTAAGCACAGGGAAATATCTGCTTCTAAATCCAAAACGCAGCTATCTAACAGAACGGTTGTCAATGTGTGCACTCAACTTCCAGAGTTAAACCCGTGTGTGGATTCAGCAGTCTGCAAACACTTTCTCTGCAGAGTCCCAAAACAGGCGTTTTCAGCTCATTACCGGCATATGGAAGAAACAGTAGTAAGTACAGGGAAATATCTGCTTCTAAATCCAAAACGCAGCTATCTAACAGAACGGTTGTCAATGTGTGCACTCAACTTCCAGAGATAAACCCGTGTGTGGATTTAGCAGTCTGCAAACACTTTTTCTGCAGAGTCCCAAAACAGGCGTTTTCAGCCCATTACCGGCATAAGGAAGAAACAGCAGTAAGCACAGGGAAATATCTGCTTCTAAATCAAAAACGCAGCTATCTAACAGAACGGTTGTCAATGTGTGCACTCAACTTCCAGAGTTAAACCCGTGTGTGGATTCAGCAGTCTGCAAACACTTTCTCTGCAGAGTCCCAAAACAGGCGTTTTCAGCCCATTACCGGCATATGGAAGAAACAGCAGTAAGCACAGGGAAATATCTGCTTCTAAATCCAAAACGCAGCTATCTAACAGAACGGTTGTCAGTGTGTGCACTCAACTTCCAGAGTTAAACCCGTGTGTGGATTCAGCAGTCTGCAAACACTTTCTCTGCAGAGTCCCAAAACAGGCGTTTTCCGCCCATTACCGGCATATGGAAGAAACAGCAGTAAGCCCAGGGAAATGTCTGCTTCTAAATCCAAAACGCAGCTATCTAACAGAACGGTTGTCAATGTGTGCACTCAACTTCCAGAGTTAAACCCGTGTGTGGATTCAGCAGTCTGCAAACACTTTCTCTGCAGAGTCCCAAAACAGGCGTTTTCAGCCCATTACGGGCATATGGAAGAAACAGCAGTAAGCACAGGGAAATATCTGCCTCTAAACCCAAAACGCAGCTATCTAACAGAACGGTTGTCAATGTGTGCACTCAACTTCCAGAGTTAAACCCGTGTGTGGATTCAGCAGTCTGCAAACACTTTCTCTGCAGAGTCCCAAAACAGGCGTTTTCAGCCCATTACCGGCATACGGAAGAAACAGCAGTAAGCACAGGGAAATATCTGCTTCTAAATCCAAAACGCAGCTATCTAACAGAACGGTTGTCAATGTGTGCACTCAACTTCCAGAGTTAAACCCGTGTGTGGATTCAGCAGTCTGCAAACACTTTCTCTGCAGAGTCCCAAAACAGGCGTTTTCAGCCCATTACCGGCATATGGAAGAAACAGCAGTAAGCACAGGGAAATATCTGCTTCTAAATCCAAAACGCAGCTATCTAACAGAACGGTTGTCAATGTGTGCACTCAACTTCCAGAGTTAAACCCGTGTGTGGATTCAGCAGTCTGCAAACATCTTCTCTGCAGAGTCGCAAAACAGGCGTTTTCAGCCCATTACCGGCATATGGAAGAAACAGCAGTAAGCACAGGGAAATATCTGCTTCTAAATCCAAAACGCAGCTATCTAACAGAACGGTTGTCAATGTGTGCACTCAACTTCCAGAGTTAAACCCGTGTGTGGATTCAGCAGTCTGCAAACACTTTCTCTGCTGAGTCCCAAAACAGGCGTTTTCAGCCCATTACCGGCATACGGAAGAAACAGCAGTAAGCACAGGGAAATATCTGCTTCTAAATCCAAAACGCAGCTATCTAACAGAACGGTTGTCAATGTGTGCACTCAACTTCCAGAGTTAAACCCGTGTGTGGATTCAGCAGTCTGCAAACACTTTCTCTGCAGAGTCCCAAAACAGGCGTTTTCAGCCCATTACCGGCATATGGAAGAAACAGCAGTAAGCACAGGGAAATATCTGCTTCTAAATCCAAAACGCAGCTATCTAACAGAACGGTTGTCAATGTGTGCACTCAACTTCCAGAGTGAAACCCGTGTGTGGATTCAGCAGTCTGCAAACACTTTCTCTGCAGAGTCCCAAAACAGGCGTTTTCAGCCCATTACCGGCATATGGAAGAAACAGCAGTAAGCACAGGGAAATATCTGCTTCTAAATCCAAAACGCAGCTATCTAACAGAACGGTTGTCAATGTGTGCACTCAACTTCCAGAGTTAAACCCGTGTGTGGATTCAGCAGTCTGCAAACACTTTCTCTGCAGAGTCCCAAAACAGGCGTTTTCAGCCCATTACCGGCATATGGAAGAAACAGCAGTAAGCACAGGGAAATATCTGCTACTAAATCCAAAACGCAGCTATCTAACAGAACGGTTGTCAATGTGTGCACTCAACTTCCAGAGTTAAACCCGTGTGTGGATTCAGCAGTCTGCAAACACTTTTCTGCAGAGTCCCAAAACAGGCGTTTTCAGCCCATTACCGGCATATGGAAGAAACAGCAGTAAGCACAGGGAAATATCTGCTTCTAAATCCAAAACGCAGCTATCTAACAGAACGGTTGTCAATGTGTGCACTCAACTTCCAGAGTTAAACCCGTGTGTGGATTCAGCAGTCTGCAAACACTTTCTCTGCAGAGTCCCAAAACAGGCGTTTTCAGCCCATTACCGGCATATGGAAGAAACAGCAGTAAGCACAGGGAAATGTCTGCTTCTAAATCCAAAACGCAGCTATCTAACAGAACGGTTGTCAATGTGTGCACTCAACTTCCAGAGTTAAACCCGTGTGTGGATTCAGCAGTCTGCAAACATCTTCTCTGCAGAGTCCCAAAACAGGCGTTTTCAGCCCATTACCGGCATATGGAAGAAACAGCAGTAAGCACAGGGAAATATCTGCTTCTAAATCCAAAAACGCAGCTATCTAACAGAACGGTTGTCAATGTGTGCACTCAACTTCCAGAGATAAACCCGTGTGTGGATTTAGCAGTCTGCAAACACTTTTTCTGCAGAGTCCCAAAACAGGCGTTTTCAGCCCATTACCGGCATATGGAAGAAACAGCAGTAAGCACAGGGAAATATCTGCTTCTAAATCAAAAACGCAGCTATCTAACAGAACGGTTGTCAATGTGTGCACTCAACTTCCAGAGTTAAACCCGTGTGTGGATTCAGCAGTCTGCAAACACTTTCTCTGCAGAGTCCCAAAACAGGCGTTTTCAGCCCATTACCGGCATATGGAAGAAACAGCAGTAAGCACAGGGAAATATCTGCTTCTAAATCCAAAACGCAGCTATCTAACAGAACGGTTGTCAGTGTGTGCACTCAACTTCCAGAGTTAAACCCGTGTGTGGATTCAGTAGTCTGCAAACACTTTCTCTGCAGAGTCCCAAAACAGGCGTTTTCAGCCCATTACCGGCATATGGAAGAAACAGCAGTAAGCCCAGGGAAATGTCTGCTTCTAAATCCAAAACGCAGCTATCTAACAGAACGGTTGTCAATGTGTGCACTCAACTTCCAGAGTTAAACCCGTGTGTGGATTCAGCAGTCTGCAAACACTTTCTCTGCAGAGTCCCAAAACAGGCGTTTTCAGCCCATTACGGGCATATAGAAGAAACAGCAGTAAGCACAGGGAAATATCTGCCTCTAAATCCAAAACGCAGCTATCTAACAGAACGGTTGTCAATGTGTGCACTCAACTTCCAGAGTTAAACCCGTGTGTGGATTCAGCAGTCTGCAAACACTTTCTCTGCAGAGTCCCAAAACAGGCGTTTTCAGCCCATTACGGGCATATAGAAGAAACAGCAGTAAGCACAGGGAAATATCTGCCTCTAAATCCAAAACGCAGCTATCTAACAGAACGGTTGTCAATGTGTGCACTCCACTTCCAGAGTTAAACCCGTGTGTGGATTCAGCAGTCTGCAAACACTTTCTCTGCAGAGTCCCAAAACAGGCGTTTTCAGCCCATTACCGGCATATGGAAGAAACAGCAGTAAGCACAGGGAAATATCTGCTTCTAAATCCAAAACGCAGCTATCTAACAGAACGGTTGTCAATGTGTGCACTCAACTTCCAGAGTTAAACCCGTGTGTGGATTCAGCAGTCTGCAAACACTTTCTCTGCAGAGTCCCAAAACAGGCGTTTTCAGCCCATTACCGGCATATGGAAGAAACAGCAGTAAGCACAGGGAAATATCTGCTTCTAAATCCAAAACGCAGCTATCTAACAGAACGGTTGTCAATGTGTGCACTCAACTTCCAGAGTTAAACCCGTGTGTGGATTCAGCAGTCTGCAAACACTTTCTCTGCAGAGTCCCAAAACAGGCGTTTTCAGCCCATTACCGGCATATGGAAGAAACAGCAGTAAGCACAGGGAAATATCTGTTTCTAAATCCAAAACGCAGCTATCTAACAGAACGGTTGTCAATGTGTGCACTCAACTTCCAGAGTTAAACCCGTGTGTGGATTCAGCAGTCTGCAAACATCTTCTCTGCAGAGTCCCAAAACAGGCGTTTTCAGCCCATTACCGGCATATGGAAGAAACAGCAGTAAGCACAGGGAAATATCTGCTTCTAAATCCAAAACGCAGCTATCTAGCAGAACGGTTGTCAATGTGTGCACTCAACTTCCAGAGATAAACCCGTGTGTGGATTTAGCAGTCTGCAAACACTTTTTCTGCAGAGTCCCAAAACAGGCGTTTTCAGCCCATTACCGGCATATGGAAGAAACAGCAGTAAGCACAGGGAAATATCTGCTTCTAAATCCAAAACGCAGCTATCTAACAGAACGGTTGTCAATGTGTGCACTCAACTTCCAGAGTTAAACCCGTGTGTGGATTCAGCAGTCTGCAAACACTTTCTCTGCAGAGTCCCAAAACAGGCGTTTTCAGCCCATTACCGGCATATGGAAGAAACAGCAGTAAGCACAGGGAAATATCTGCTTCTAAATCCAGAACGCAGCTATCTAACAGAACGGTTGTCAGTGTGTGAACTCAACTTCCAGAGTTAAACCCGTGTGTGGATTCAGCAGTCTGCAAACACTTTCTCTGCAGAGTCCCAAAACAGGCGTTTTCAGCCCATTACCGGCATATGGAAGAAACAGCAGTAAGCACAGGGAAATATCTGCTTCTAAATCCAAAACGCAGCTATCTAACAGAACGGTTGTCAATGTGTGCACTCAGCTTCCAGAGATAAACCCGTGTGTGGATTTAGCAGTCTGCAAACACTTTTTCTGCAGAGTCCCAAAACAGGCGTTTTCAGCCCATTACCGGCATATGGAAGAAACAGCAGTAAGCACAGGGAAATATCTGCTTCTAAATCCAAAACGCAGCTATCTAACAGAACGGTTGTCAATGTGTGCACTCAACTTCCAGAGTTAAACCCGTGTGTGGATTCAGCAGTCTGCAAACACTTTCTCTGCAGAGTCCCAAAACAGGCGTTTTCAGCCCATTACCGGCATATGGAAGAAACAGCAGTAAGCACAGGGAAATATCTGCTTCTAAATCCAGAACGCAGCTATCTAACAGAACGGTTGTCAGTGTGTGAACTCAACTTCCAGAGTTAAACCCGTGTGTGGATTCAGCAGTCTGCAAACACTTTCTCTGCAGAGTCCCAAAACAGGCGTTTTCAGCCCATTACCGGCATATGGAAGAAACAGTAGTAAGCACAGGGAAATATCTGCTTCTAAATCCAAAACGCAGCTATCTAACAGAACGGTTGTCAATGTGTGCACTCAACTTCCAGAGATAAACCCGTGTGTGGATTTAGCAGTCTGCAAACACTTTTTCTGCAGAGTCCCAAAACAGGCGTTTTCAGCCCATTACCGGCATATGGAAGAAACAGCAGTAAGCACAGGGAAATATCTGCTTCTATATCCAAAACGCAGCTATCTAACAGAACTGTTGTCAATGTGTGCACTCAACTTCCAGAGTTAAACCCGTGTGTGGATTCAGCAGTCTGCAAACACATTCTCTGCAGAGTCCCAAAACAGGCGTTTTCAGCCCATTACGGGCATATGGAAGAAACAGCAGTAAGCACAGGGAAATATCTGCTTCTAAATCCAAAACGCAGCTATCTAACAGAACGGTTGTCAATGTGTGCACTCAACTTCCAGAGTTAAACCCGTGTGTGGATTCAGCAGTCTGCAAACACTTTCTCTGCAGAGTCCCAAAACAGGCGTTTTCAGCCCATTACCGGCATATGGAAGAAACAGCAGTAAGCACAGGGAAATATCTGCTTCTAAATCCAAAACGCAGCTATCTAACAGAACGGTTGTCAATGTGTGCACTCAACTTCCAGAGTTAAACCCGTGTGTGGATTCAGCAGTCTGCAAACATCTTCTCTGCAGAGTCGCAAAACAGGCGTTTTCAGCCCATTACCGGCATATGGAAGAAACAGCAGTAAGCACAGGGAAATATCTGCTTCTAAATCCAAAACGCAGCTATCTAACAGAACGGTTGTCAATGTGTGCACTCAACTTCCAGAGTTAAACCCGTGTGTGGATTCAGCAGTCTGCAAACATCTTCTCTGCAGAGTCGCAAAACAGGCGCTTTCAGCCCATTACCGGCATATGGAAGAAACAGCAGTAAGCACAGGGAAATATCTGCTTCTAAATCCAAAACGCAGCTATCTAACAGAACGGTTGTCAATGTGTGCACTCAACTTCCAGAGTTAACCCCGTGTGTGGATTCAGCAGTCTGCAAACACTTTCTCTGCAGAGTCCCAAAACAGGCGTTTTCAGCCCATTACCGGCATATGGAAGAAACAGCAGTAAGCACAGGGAAATATCTGCTTCTAAATCCAAAACGCAGCTATCTAACAGAACGGTTGTCAATGTGTGCACTCAACTTCCAGAGTGAAACCCGTGTGTGGATTCAGCAGTCTGCAAACACTTTCTCTGCAGAGTCCCAAAACAGGCGTTTTCAGCCCATTACCGGCATATGGAAGAAACAGTAGTAAGCACAGGGAAATATCTGCTTCTAAATCCAAAACGCAGCTATCTAACAGAACGGTTGTCAATGTGTGCACTCAACTTCCAGAGATAAACCCGTGTGTGGATTTAGCAGTCTGCAAACACTTTTTCTGCAGAGTCCCAAAACAGGCGTTTTCAGCCCATTACCGGCATAAGGAAGAAACAGCAGTAAGCACAGGGAAATATCTGCTTCTAAATCCAAAACGCAGCTATCTAACAGAACGGTTGTCAATGTGTGCACTCAACTTCCAGAGTTAAACCCGTGTGTGGATTCAGCAGTCTGCAAACACTTTCTCTGCAGAGTCCCAAAACAGGCGTTTTCAGCCCATTACCGGCATATGGAAGAAAGAGCAGTAAGCACAGGGAAATATCTGCTTCTAAATCCAAAACGCAGCTATCTAACAGAACGGTTGTCAATGTGTGCACTGAACTTCCAGAGTTAAACCCGTGTGTGGATTCAGCAGTCTGCAAAACTTTCTCTGCAGAGTCCCAAAACAGGCGTTTTCAGCCCATTACCGGCATATGGAAGAAACAGCAGTAAGCACAGGGAAATATCTGCTTCTAAATCCAAAACGCAGCTATCTAACAGAACGGTTGTCAATGTGTGCACTCAACTTCCAGAGTTAAACCCGTGTGTGGATTCAGCAGTCTGCAAACACTTCCTCTGCTGAGTCCCAAAACAGGCGTTTTCAGCCCATTACCGGCATACGGAAGAAACAGCAGTAAGCACAGGGAAATATCTGCTTCTAAATCCAAAACGCAGCTATCTAACAGAACGGTTGTCAATGTGTGCACTCAACTTCCAGAGTTAACCCCGTGTGTGGATTCAGCAGTCTGCAAACACTTTCTCTGCAGAGTCCCAAAACAGGCGTTTTCAGCCCATTACCGGCATATGGAAGAAACAGCAGTAAGCACAGGGAAATATCTGCTTCTAAATCCAAAACGCAGCTATCTAACAGAACGGTTGTCAATGTGTGCACTCAACTTCCAGAGTGAAACCCGTGTGTGGATTCAGCAGTCTGCAAACACTTTCTCTGCAGAGTCCCAAAACAGGCGTTTTCAGCCCATTACCGGCATATGGAAGAAACAGTAGTAAGCACAGGGAAATATCTGCTTCTAAATCCAAAACGCAGCTATCTAACAGAACGGTTGTCAATGTGTGCACTCAACTTCCAGAGATAAACCCGTGTGTGGATTTAGCAGTCTGCAAACACTTTTTCTGCAGAGTCCCAAAACAGGCGTTTTCAGCCCATTACCGGCATAAGGAAGAAACAGCAGTAAGCACAGGGAAATATCTGCTTCTAAATCCAAAACGCAGCTATCTAACAGAACGGTTGTCAATGTGTGCACTCAACTTCCAGAGTTAAACCCGTGTGTGGATTCAGCAGTCTGCAAACACTTTCTCTGCAGAGTCCCAAAACAGGCGTTTTCAGCCCATTACCGGCATATGGAAGAAAGAGCAGTAAGCACAGGGAAATATCTGCTTCTAAATCCAAAACGCAGCTATCTAACAGAACGGTTGTCAATGTGTGCACTGAACTTCCAGAGTTAAACCCGTGTGTGGATTCAGCAGTCTGCAAAACTTTCTCTGCAGAGTCCCAAAACAGGCGTTTTCAGCCCATTACCGGCATATGGAAGAAACAGCAGTAAGCACAGGGAAATATCTGCTTCTAAATCCAAAACGCAGCTATCTAACAGAACGGTTGTCAATGTGTGCACTCAACGTCCAGAGTTAAACCCGTGTGTGGATTCAGCAGTCTGCAAACACTTTCTCTGCTGAGTCCCAAAACAGGCGTTTTCAGCCCATTACCGGCATACGGAAGAAACAGCAGTAAGCACAGGGAAATATCTGCTTCTAAATCCAAAACGCAGCTATCTAACAGAACGGTTGTCAATGTGTGCACTCAACTTCCAGAGTTAAACCCGTGTGTGGATTCAGCAGTCTGCAAACACTTTCTCTGCAGAGTCCCAAAACAGGCGTTTTCAGCCCATTACCGGCATATGGAAGAAACAGCAGTAAGCACAGGGAAATATCTGCTTCTAAATCCAAAACGCAGCTATCTAACAGAACGGTTGTCAATGTGTGCACTCAACTTCCAGAGTGAAACCCGTGTGTGGATTCAGCAGTCTGCAAACACTTTCTCTGCAGAGTCCCAAAACAGGCGTTTTCAGCCCATTACCGGCATATGGAAGAAACAGTAGTAAGCACAGGGAAATATCTGCTTCTAAATCCAAAACGCAGCTATCTAACAGAACGGTTGTCAATGTGTGCACTCAACTTCCAGAGATAAACCCGTGTGTGGATTTAGCAGTCTGCAAACACTTTTTCTGCAGAGTCCCAAAACAGGCGTTTTCAGCCCATTACCGGCATAAGGAAGAAACAGCAGTAAGCACAGGGAAATATCTGCTTCTAAATCCAAAACGCAGCTATCTAACAGAACGGTTGTCAATGTGTGCACTCAACTTCCAGAGTTAAACCCGTGTGTGGATTCAGCAGTCTGCAAACACTTTCTCTGCAGAGTCCCAAAACAGGCGTTTTCAGCCCATTACCGGCATATGGAAGAAAGAGCAGTAAGCACAGGGAAATATCTGCTTCTAAATCCAAAACGCAGCTATCTAACAGAACGGTTGTCAATGTGTGCACTGAACTTCCAGAGTTAAACCCGTGTGTGGATTCAGCAGTCTGCAAAACTTTCTCTGCAGAGTCCCAAAACAGGCGTTTTCAGCCCATTACCGGCATATGGAAGAAACAGCAGTAAGCACAGGGAAATATCTGCTTCTAAATCCAAAACGCAGCTATCTAACAGAACGGTTGTCAATGTGTGCACTCAACTTCCAGAGTTAAACCCGTGTGTGGATTCAGCAGTCTGCAAACATCTTCTCTGCATAGTCCCAAAACAGGCGTTTTCAGCCCATTACCGGCATATGGAAGAAACAGCAGTAAGCACAGGGAAATATCTGCTTCTAAATCCAAAACGCAGCTATCTAACAGAACGGTTGTCAATGTGTGCACTCAACTTCCAGAGTTAAACCCGTGTGTGGATTCAGCAGTCTGCAAACACTTTCTCTGCTGAGTCACAAAACAGGCGTTTTCAGCCCATTACCGGCATATGGAAGAAACAGCAGTAAGCACAGGGAAATATCTGCTTCTAAATCCAAAACGCAGCTATCTAACAGAACGGTTGTCAATGTGTGCACTCAACTTCCAGAGTGAAACCCGTGTGTGGATTCAGCAGTCTGCAAACACTTTCTCTGCAGAGTCCCAAAACAGGCGTTTTCAGCCCATTACCGGCATATGGAAGAAACAGCAGTAAGCACAGGGAAATATCTGCTTCTAAATCCAAAACGCAGCTATCTAACAGAACGGTTGTCAATGTGTGCACTCAACTTCCAGAGTTAAACCCGTGTGTGGATTCAGCAGTCTGCAAACACTTTCTCTGCAGAGTCCCAAAACAGGCGTTTTCAGCCCATTACGGGCATATGGAAGAAACAGCAGTAAGCACAGGGAAATATCTGCTTCTAAATCCAAAACGCAGCTATCTAACAGAACGGTTGTCAATGTGTGCACTCAACTTCCAGAGATAAACCCGTGTGTGGATTTAGCAGTCTGCAAACACTTTTTCTGCAGAGTCCCAAAACAGGCGTTTTCAGCCCATTACCGGCATATGGAAGAAACAGCAGTAAGCACAGGGAAATATCTGCTTCTAAATCCAAAACGCAGCTATCTAACAGAACGGTTGTCAATGTGTGCACTCAACTTCCAGAGTTAAACCCGTGTGTGGTTTCAGCAGTCTGCAAACACTTTCTCTGCAGAGTCCCAAAATAGGCGTTTTCAGTCCATTACCGGCATATGGAAGAAACAGCAGTAAGCACAGGGAAATATCTGCTTCTAAATCCAAAACGCAGCTATCTAACAGAACGGTTGTCAGTGTGTGAACTCAACTTCCAGAGTTAAACCCGTGTGTGGATTCAGCAGTCTGCAAACACTTTCTCTGCAGAGTCCCAAAACAGGCGTTTTCAGCCCATTACCGGCATATGGAAGAAACAGCAGTAAGCCCAGGGAAATGTCTGCTTCTAAATCCAAAACGCAGCTATCTAACAGAACGGTTGTCAATGTGTGCACTCAACTTCCAGAGTTAAACCCGTGTGTGGATTCAGCAGTCTGCAAACACTTTCTCTGCAGAGTCCCAAAACAGGCGTTTTCATCCCATTACGGGCATAAGGAAGAAACAGCAGTAAGCACAGGGAAATATCTGCCTCTAAATCCAAAACGCAGCTATCTAACAGAATGGTTGTCAATGTGTGCACTCAACTTCCAGAGTTAAATCCGTGTGTGGATTCAGCAGTCTGCAAACACTTTCTCTGCAGAGTCCCAAAACAGGCGTTTTCAGCCCATTACCGGCATATGGAAGAAACAGCAGTAAGCACAGGGAAATATCTGCTTCTAAATCCAAAACGCAGCTATCTAACAGAACGGTTGTCAATGTGTGCACTCAACTTCCAGAGTTAAACCCGTGTGTGGATTCAGCAGTCTGCAAACACTTTCTCTGCAGAGTCCCAAAACAGGCGTTTTCAGCCCATTACCGGCATATGGAAGAAACAGCAGTAAGCACAGGGAAATATCTGCTTCTAAATCCAAAACGCAGCTATCTAACAGAACGGTTGTCAATGTGTGCACTCAACTTCCAGAGTTAAACCCGTGTGTGGATTCAGCAGTCTGCAAACATCTTCTCTGCAGAGTCCCAAAACAGGCGTTTTCAGCCCATTACCGGCATATGGAAGAAACAGCAGTAAGCACAGGGAAATATCTGCTTCTAAATCCAAAACGCAGCTATCTAACAGAACGGTTGTCAATGTGTGCACTCAACTTCCAGAGTTAAACCCGTGTGTGGATTCAGCAGTCTGCAAACACTTTCTCTGCTGAGTCAAAAAATAGGCGTTTTCAGCCCATTACCGGCATATGGAAGAAACAGCAGTAAGCACAGGGAAATATCTGCTTCTAAATCCAAAACGCAGCTATCTAACAGAACGGTTGTCAATGTGTGCACTCAACTTCCAGAGATAAACCCGTGTGTGGATTTAGCAGTCTGCAAACACTTTTTCTGCAGAGTCCCAAAACAGGCGTTTTCAGCCCATTACCGGCATAAGGAAGAAACAGCAGTAAGCACAGGGAAATATCTGCTTCTAAATCAAAAACGCAGCTATCTAACAGAACGGTTGTCAATGTGTGCACTCAACTTCCAGAGTTAAACCCGTGTGTGGATTCAGCAGTCTGCAAACACTTTCTCTGCAGAGTCCCAAAACAGGCGTTTTCAGCCCATTACCGGCATATGGAAGAAACAGCAGTAAGCACAGGGAAATATCTGCTTCTAAATCCAAAACGCAGCTATCTAACAGAACGGTTGTCAGTGTGTGCACTCAACTTCCAGAGTTAAACCCGTGTGTGGATTCAGCAGTCTGCAAACACTTTCTCTGCAGAGTCCCAAAACAGGCGTTTTCCGCCCATTACCGGCATATGGAAGAAACAGCAGTAAGCACAGGGAAATGTCTGCTTCTAAATCCAAAACGCAGCTATCTAACAGAACGGTTGTCAATGTGTGCACTCAACTTCCAGAGTTAAACCCGTGTGTGGATTCAGCAGTCTGCAAACACTTTCTCTGCAGAGTCCCAAAACAGGCGTTTTCAGCCCATTACGGGCATATGGAAGAAACAGCAGTAAGCACAGGGAAATATCTGCCTCTAAACCCAAAACGCAGCTATCTAACAGAACGGTTGTCAATGTGTGCACTCAACTTCCAGAGTTAAACCCGTGTGTGGATTCAGCAGTCTGCAAACACTTTCTCTGCAGAGTCCCAAAACAGGCGTTTTCAGCCCATTACCGGCATACGGAAGAAACAGCAGTAAGCACAGGGAAATATCTGCTTCTAAATCCAAAACGCAGCTATCTAACAGAACGGTTGTCAATGTGTGCACTCAACTTCCAGAGTTAAACCCGTGTGTGGATTCAGCAGTCTGCAAACACTTTCTCTGCAGAGTCCCAAAACAGGCGTTTTCAGCCCATTACCGGCATATGGAAGAAACAGCAGTAAGCACAGGGAAATATCTGCTTCTAAATCCAAAACGCAGCTATCTAACAGAACGGTTGTCAATGTGTGCACTCAACTTCCAGAGTTAAACCCGTGTGTGGATTCAGCAGTCTGCAAACATCTTCTCTGCAGAGTCGCAAAACAGGCGTTTTCAGCCCATTACCGGCATATGGAAGAAACAGCAGTAAGCACAGGGAAATATCTGCTTCTAAATCCAAAACGCAGCTATCTAACAGAACGGTTGTCAATGTGTGCACTCAACTTCCAGAGTTAAACCCGTGTGTGGATTCAGCAGTCTGCAAACACTTTCTCTGCAGAGTCCCAAAACAGGCGTTTTCAGCCCATTACCGGCATACGGAAGAAACAGCAGTAAGCACAGGGAAATATCTGCTTCTAAATCCAAAACGCAGCTATCTAACAGAACGGTTGTCAATGTGTGCACTCAACTTCCAGAGTTAAACCCGTGTGTGGATTCAGCAGTCTGCAAACACTTTCTCTGCAGAGTCCCAAAACAGGCGTTTTCAGCCCATTACCGGCATATGGAAGAAACAGCAGTAAGCACAGGGAAATATCTGCTTCTAAATCCAAAACGCAGGTATCTAACAGAACGGTTGTCAATGTGTGCACTCAACTTCCAGAGTGAAACCCGTGTGTGGATTCAGCAGTCTGCAAACACTTTCTCTGCAGAGTCCCAAAACAGGCGTTTTCAGCCCATTACGGGCATATGGAAGAAACAGCAGTAAGCACAGGGAAATATCTGCTTCTAAATCCAAAACGCAGCTATCTAACAGAACGGTTGTCAATGTGTGCACTCAACTTCCAGAGTTAAACCCGTGTGTGGATTCAGCAGTCTGCAAACACTTTCTCTGCAGAGTCCCAAAACAGGCGTTTTCAGCCCATTACCGGCATATGGAAGAAACAGCAGTAAGCACAGGGAAATATCTGCTACTAAATCCAAAACGCAGCTATCTAACAGAACGGTTGTCAATGTGTGCACTCAACTTCCAGAGTTAAACCCGTGTGTGGATTCAGCAGTCTGCAAACACTTTTCTGCAGAGTCCCAAAACAGGCGTTTTCAGCCCATTACCGGCATATGGAAGAAACAGCAGTAAGCACAGGGAAATATCTGCTTCTAAATCCAAAACGCAGCTATCTAACAGAACGGTTGTCAATGTGTGCACTCAACTTCCAGAGTTAAACCCGTGTGTGGATTCAGCAGTCTGCAAACACTTTCTCTGCAGAGTCCCAAAACAGGCGTTTTCAGCCCATTACCGGCATATGGAAGAAACAGCAGTAAGCACAGGGAAATGTCTGCTTCTAAATCCAAAACGCAGCTATCTAACAGAACGGTTGTCAATGTGTGCACTCAACTTCCAGAGTTAAACCCGTGTGTGGATTCAGCAGTCTGCAAACATCTTCTCTGCAGAGTCCCAAAACAGGCGTTTTCAGCCCATTACCGGCATATGGAAGAAACAGCAGTAAGCACAGGGAAATATCTGCTTCTAAATCCAAAACGCAGCTATCTAACAGAACGGTTGTCAATGTGTGCACTCAACTTCCAGAGATAAACCCGTGTGTGGATTTAGCAGTCTGCAAACACTTTTTCTGCAGAGTCCCAAAACAGGCGTTTTCAGCCCATTACCGGCATATGGAAGAAACAGCAGTAAGCACAGGGAAATATCTGCTTCTAAATCAAAAACGCAGCTATCTAACAGAACGGTTGTCAATGTGTGCACTCAACTTCCAGAGTTAAACCCGTGTGTGGATTCAGCAGTCTGCAAACACTTTCTCTGCAGAGTCCCAAAACAGGCGTTTTCAGCCCATTACCGGCATATGGAAGAAACAGCAGTAAGCACAGGGAAATATCTGCTTCTAAATCCAAAACGCAGCTATCTAACAGAACGGTTGTCAGTGTGTGCACTCAACTTCCAGAGTTAAACCCGTGTGTGGATTCAGTAGTCTGCAAACACTTTCTCTGCAGAGTCCCAAAACAGGCGTTTTCAGCCCATTACCGGCATATGGAAGAAACAGCAGTAAGCCCAGGGAAATGTCTGCTTCTAAATCCAAAACGCAGCTATCTAACAGAACGGTTGTCAATGTGTGCACTCAACTTCCAGAGTTAAACCCGTGTGTGGATTCAGCAGTCTGCAAACACTTTCTCTGCAGAGTCCCAAAACAGGCGTTTTCAGCCCATTACGGGCATATAGAAGAAACAGCAGTAAGCACAGGGAAATATCTGCCTCTAAATCCAAAACGCAGCTATCTAACAGAACGGTTGTCAATGTGTGCACTCAACTTCCAGAGTTAAACCCGTCTGTGGATTCAGCAGTCTGCAAACACTTTCTCTGCAGAGTCCCAAAACAGGCGTTTTCAGCCCATTACGGGCATATAGAAGAAACAGCAGTAAGCACAGGGAAATATCTGCCTCTAAATCCAAAACGCAGCTATCTAACAGAACGGTTGTCAATGTGTGCACTCAACTTCCAGAGTTAAACCCGTGTGTGGATTCAGCAGTCTGCAAACACTTTCTCTGCAGAGTCCCAAAACAGGCGTTTTCAGCCCATTACGGGCATATAGAAGAAACAGCAGTAAGCACAGGGAAATATCTGCCTCTAAATCCAAAACGCAGCTATCTAACAGAACGGTTGTCAATGTGTGCACTCAACTTCCAGAGTTAAACCCGTGTGTGGATTCAGCAGTCTGCAAACACTTTCTCTGCAGAGTCCCAAAACAGGCGTTTTCAGCCCATTACCGGCATATGGAAGAAACAGCAGTAAGCACAGGGAAATATCTGCTTCTAAATCCAAAACGCAGCTATCTAACAGAACGGTTGTCAATGTGTGCACTCAACTTCCAGAGTTAAAGCCGTGTGTGGATTCAGCAGTCTGCAAACACTTTCTCTGCAGAGTCCCAAAACAGGCGTTTTCAGCCCATTACCGGCATCGGGAAGAAACAGCAGTAAGCCCAGGGAAATATCTGCTTCTAAATCCAAAACTCAGCTATCTAACAGAACGGTTGTCAATGTGTGCACTCAACTTCCAGAGTTAAAGCCGTGTGTGGATTCAGCAGTCTGCAAACACTTTCTCTGCAGAGTCCCAAAACAGGCGTTTTCAGCCCATTACCGGCATCGGGAAGAAACAGCAGTAAGCCCAGGGAAATATCTGCTTCTAAATCCAAAACGCAGCTATCTAACAGAACGGTTGTCAATGTGTGCACTCAACTTCCAGAGTTAAACCCGTGTGTGGATTCAGCAGTCTGCAAACATCTTCTCTGCAGAGTCCCAAAACAGGCGTTTTCAGCCCATTACCGGCATATGGAAGAAACAGCAGTAAGCACAGGGAAATATCTGCTTCTAAATCCAAAACGCAGCTATCTAACAGAACGGTTGTCAATGTGTGCACTCAACTTCCAGAGTTAAACCCGTGTGTGGATTCAGCAGTCTGCAAACACTTTCTCTGCAGAGTCCCAAAACAGGCGTTTTCAGCCCATTACCGGCATATGGAAGAAACAGCAGTACGCACAGGGAAATATCTGCTTCTAAATCCAAAACGCAGCTATCTAACAGAACGGTTGTCAATGTGTGCACTCAACTTCCAGAGTTAAACCCGTGTGTGGATTCAGCAGTCTGCAAACACTTTCTCTGCAGAGTCCCAAAACAGGCGTTTTCAGCCCATTACCGGCATATGGAAGAAACAGTAGTAAGCACAGGGAAATATCTGCTTCTAAATCCAAAACGCAGCTATCTAACAGAACGGTTGTCAATGTGTGCACTCAACTTCCAGAGATAAACCCGTGTGTGGATTTAGCAGTCTGCAAACACTTTTTCTGCAGAGTCCCAAAACAGGCGTTTTCAGCCCATTACCGGCATATGGAAGAAACAGCAGTAAGCACAGGGAAATATCTGCTTCTAAATCAAAAACGCAGCTATCTAACAGAACGGTTGTCAATGTGTGCACTCAACTTCCAGAGTTAAACCCGTGTGTGGATTCAGCAGTCTGCAAACACTTTCTCTGCAGAGTCCCAAAACAGGCGTTTTCAGCCCATTACCGGCATAAGGAAGAAACAGCAGTAAGCACAGGGAAATATCTGCTTCTAAATCCAAAACGCAGCTATCTAACAGAACGGTTGTCAGTGTGTGCACTCAACTTCCAGAGTTAAACCCGTGTGTGGATTCAGCAGTCTGCAAACACTTTCTCTGCAGAGTCCCAAAACAGGCGTTTTCCGCCCATTACCGGCATATGGAAGAAACAGCAGTAAGCCCAGGGAAATGTCTGCTTCTAAATCCAAAACGCAGCTATCTAACAGAACGGTTGTCAATGTGTGCACTCAACTTCCAGAGTTAAACCCGTGTGTGGATTCAGCAGTCTGCAAACACTTTCTCTGCAGAGTCCCAAAACAGGCGTTTTCAGCCCATTACCGGCATATGGAAGAAACAGCAGTAAGCACAGGGAAATATCTGCCTCTAAATCCAAAACGCAGCTATCTAACAGAACGGTTGTCAATGTGTGCACTCAACTTCCAGAGTTAAACCCGTGTGTGGATTCAGCAGTCTGCAAACACTTTCTCTGCAGAGTCCCAAAACAGGCGTTTTCAGCCCATTACCGGCATATGGAAGAAACAGCAGTAAGCACAGGGAAATATCTGCTTCTAAATCCAAAACGCAGCTATCTAACAGAACGGTTGTCAATGTGTGCACTCAACTTCCAGAGTTAAACCCGTGTGTGGATTCAGCAGTCTGCAAACACTTTCTCTGCAGAGTCCCAAAACAGGCGTTTTCAGCCCATTACCGGCATATGGAAGAAACAGCAGTAAGCACAGGGAAATATCTGCTTCTAAATCCAAAACGCAGCTATCTAACAGAACGGTTGTCAATGTGTGCACTCAACTTCCAGAGTTAAACCCGTGTGTGGATTCAGCAGTCTGCAAACATCTTCTCTGCAGAGTCGCAAAACAGGCGTTTTCAGCCCATTACCGGCATATGGAAGAAACAGCAGTAAGCACAGGGAAATATCTGCTTCTAAATCCAAAACGCAGCTATCTAACAGAACGGTTGTCAATGTGTGCACTCAACTTCCAGAGTTAAACCCGTGTGTGGATTCAGCAGTCTGCAAACACTTTCTCTGCTGAGTCCCAAAACAGGCGTTTTCAGCCCATTTCCGGCATACGGAAGAAACAGCAGTAAGCACAGGGAAATATCTGCTTCTAAATCCAAAACGCAGCTATCTAACAGAACGGTTGTCAATGTGTGCACTCAACTTCCAGAGTTAAACCCGTGTGTGGATTCAGCAGTCTGCAAACACTTTCTCTGCAGAGTCCCAAAACAGGCGTTTTCAGTCCATTACCGGCATATGGAAGAAACAGCAGTAAGCACAGGGAAATATCTGCTTCTAAATCCAAAACGCAGCTATCTAACAGAACGGTTGTCAATGTGTGCACTCAACTTCCAGAGTGAAACCCGTGTGTGGATTCAGCAGTCTGCAAACACTTTCTCTGCAGCGTCCCAAAACAGGCGTTTTCAGCCCATTGCAGGCATATGGAAGAAACAGCAGTAAGCACAGGGAAATATCTGCTTCTAAATCCAAAACGCAGCTATCTAACAGAACGGTTGTCAGTGTGTGCACTCAACTTCCAGAGTTAAACCCGTGTGTGGATTCAGCAGTCTGCAAACACTTTCTCTGCAGAGTCCCAAAACAGGCGTTTTCAGCCCATTACCGGCATATGGAAGAAACAGCAGTAAGCACAGGGAAATATCTGCTTCTAAATCCAAAACGCAGCTATCTAACAGAACGGTTGTCAATGTGTGCACTCAACTTCCAGAGTTAAACCCGTGTGTGGATTCAGCAGTCTGCAAACACTTTCTCTGCAGAGTCCCAAAACAGGCGTTTTCAGCCCATTACCGGCATATGGAAGAAACAGCAGTAAGCACAGGGAAATATCTGCTTCTAAATCCAAAACGCAGCTATCTAACAGAACGGTTGTCAATGTGTGCACTCAACTTCCAGAGTTAAACCCGTGTGTGGATTCAGCAGTCTGCAAACACTTTCTCTGCAGAGTCCCAAAACAGGCGTTTTCAGCCCATTACCGGCATATGGAAGAAACAGCAGTAAGCACAGGGAAATATCTGCTTCTAAATCCAAAACGCAGCTATCTAACAGAACGGTTGTCAATGTGTGCACTCAACTTCCAGAGTTAAACCCGTGTGTGGATTCAGCAGTCTGCAAACATCTTCTCTGCAGAGTCCCAAAACAGGAGTTTTCAGCCCATTACCGGCATATGGAAGAAACAGCAGTAAGCACAGGGAAATATCTGCTTCTAAATCCAAAACGCAGCTATCTAACAGAACGGTTGTCAATGTGTGCACTCAACTTCCAGAGTTAAACCCGTGTGTGGTTTCAGCAGTCTGCAAACACTTTCTCTGCAGAGTCCCAAAACAGGCGTTTTCAGTCCATTACCGGCATATGGAAGAAACAGCAGTAAGCACAGGGAAATATCTGCTTCTAAATCCAAAACGCAGCTATCTAACAAAACGGTTGTCAGTGTGTGAACTCAACTTCCAGAGTTAAACCCGTGTGTGGATTCAGCAGTCTGCAAACACTTTCTCTGCAGAGTCCCAAAACAGGCGTTTTCAGCCCATTACCGGCATATGGAAGAAACAGCAGTAAGCCCAGGGAAATGTCTGCTTCTAAATCCAAAACGCAGCTATCTAACAGAACGGTTGTCAATGTGTGCACTCAACTTCCAGAGTTAAATCCGTGTGTGGATTCAGCAGTCTGCAAACACTTTCTCTGCAGAGTCCCAAAACAGGTGTTTTCAGCCCATTACCGGCATATGGAAGAAACAGCAGTAAGCACAGGGAAATATCTGCTTCTAAATCCAAAACGCAGCTATCTAACAGAACGGTTGTCAATGTGTGCACTCAACTTCCAGAGTTAAACCCGTGTGTGGATTCAGCAGTCTGCAAACACTTTCTCTGCAGAGTCCCAAAACAGGCGTTTTCAGCCCATTACCGGCATATGGAAGAAACAGCAGTAAGCACAGGGAAATATCTGCTTCTAAATCCAAAACGCAGCTATCTAACAGAACGGTTGTCAATGTGTGCACTCAACTTCCAGAGTTAAACCCGTGTGTGGATTCAGCAGTCTGCAAACATCTTCTCTGCAGAGTCCCAAAACAGGCGTTTTCAGCCCATTACCGGCATATGGAAGAAACAGCAGTAAGCACAGGGAAATATCTGCTTCTAAATCCAAAACGCAGCTATCTAACAGAACGGTTGTCAATGTGTGCAATCAACTTCCAGAGTTAAACCCGTGTGTGGATTCAGCAGTCTGCAAACACTTTCTCTGCTGAGTCAAAAAATTGGCGTTTTCAGCCCATTACCGGCATATGGAAGAAACAGCAGTAAGCACAGGGAAATATCTGCTTCTAAATCAAAAACGCAGCTATCTAACAGAACGGTTGTCAATGTGTGCACTCAACTTCCAGAGTTAAACCCGTGTGTGGATTCAGCAGTCTGCAAACACTTTCTCTGCAGAGTCCCAAAACAGGCGTTTTCAGCCCATTACCGGCATATGGAAGAAACAGCAGTAAGCACAGGGAAATATCTGCTTCTAAATCCAAAACGCAGCTATCTAACAGAACGGTTGTCAGTGTGTGCACTCAACTTCCAGAGTTAAACCCGTGTGTGGATTCAGCAGTCTGCAAACACTTTCTCTGCAGAGTCCCAAAACAGGCGTTTTCAGCCCATTACCGGCATATGGAAGAAACAGCAGTAAGCCCAGGGAAATGTCTGCTTCTAAATCCAAAACGCAGCTATCTAACAGAACGGTTGTCAATGTGTGCACTCAACTTCCAGAGTTAAACCCGTGTGTGGATTCAGCAGTCTGCAAACACTTTCTCTGCAGAGTCCCAAAACAGGCGTTTTCAGGCCATTACGGGCATATAGAAGAAACAGCAGTAAGCACAGGGAAATATCTGCCTCTAAATCCAAAACGCAGCTATCTAACAGAACGGTTGTCAATGTGTGCACTCAACTTCCAGAGTTAAACCCGTGTGTGGATTCAGCAGTCTGCAAACACTTTCTCTGCAGAGTCCCAAAACAGGCGTTTTCATCCCATTACGGGCATATGGAAGAAACAGCAGTAAGCACAGGGAAATATCTGCCTCTAAATCCAAAACGCAGCTATCTAACAGAACGGTTGTCAATGTGTGCACTCAACTTCCAGAGTTAAATCCGTGTGTGGATTCAGCAGTCTGCAAACACTTTCTCTGCAGAGTCCCAAAACAGGCGTTTTCAGCCCATTACCGGCATATGGAAGAAACAGCAGTAAGCACAGGGAAATATCTGCTTCTAAATCCAAAACGCAGCTATCTAACAGAACGGTTGTCAATGTGTGCACTCAACTTCCAGAGTTAAACCCGTGTGTGGATTCAGCAGTCTGCAAACACTTTCTCTGCAGAGTCCCAAAACAGGCGTTTTCAGCCCATTACCGGCATATGGAAGAAACAGCAGTAAGCACAGGGAAATATCTGCTTCTAAATCCAAAACGCAGCTATCTAACAGAACGGTTGTCAATGTGTGCACTCAACTTCCAGAGTTAAACCCGTGTGTGGATTCAGCAGTCTGCAAACATCTTCTCTGCAGAGTCCCAAAACAGGCGTTTTCAGCCCATTACCGGCATATGGAAGAAACAGCAGTAAGCACAGGGAAATATCTGCTTCTAAATCCAAAACGCAGCTATCTAACAGAACGGTTGTCAATGTGTGCACTCAACTTCCAGAGTTAAACCCGTGTGTGGATTCAGCAGTCTGCAAACACTTTCTCTGCTGAGTCAAAAAATTGGCGTTTTCAGCCCATTACCGGCATATGGAAGAAACAGCAGTAAGCACAGGGAAATATCTGCTTCTAAATCCAAAACGCAGCTATCTAACAGAACGGTTGTCAATGTGTGCACTCAACTTCCAGAGTTAAACCCGTGTGTGGATTCAGCAGTCTGCAAACACTTTCTCTGCAGAGTCCCAAAACAGGCGTTTTCAGCCCATTACCGGCATATGGAAGAAACAGCAGTAAGCACAGGGAAATATCTGCTTCTAAATCCAAAACGCAGCTATCTAACAGAACGGTTGTCAATGTGTGCACTCAACTTCCAGAGATAAACCCGTGTGTGGATTTAGCAGTCTGCAAACACTTTTTCTGCAGAGTCCCAAAACAGGCGTTTTCAGCCCATTACCGGCATATGGAAGAAACAGCAGTAAGCACAGGGAAATATCTGCTTCTAAATCAAAAACGCAGCTATCTAACAGAACGGTTGTCAATGTGTGCACTCAACTTCCAGAGTTAAACCCGTGTGTGGATTCAGCAGTCTGCAAACACTTTCTCTGCAGAGTCCCAAAACAGGCGTTTTCAGCCCATTACCGGCATATGGAAGAAACAGCAGTAAGCACAGGGAAATATCTGCTTCTAAATCCAAAACGCAGCTATCTAACAGAACGGTTGTCAGTGTGTGCACTCAACTTCCAGAGTTAAACCCGTGTGTGGATTCAGCAGTCTGCAAACACTTTCTCTGCAGAGTCCCAAAACAGGCGTTTTCAGCCCATTACCGGCATATGGAAGAAACAGCAGTAAGCCCAGGGAAATGTCTGCTTCTAAATCCAAAACGCAGCTATCTAACAGAACGGTTGTCAATGTGTGCACTCAACTTCCAGAGTTAAACCCGTGTGTGGATTCAGCAGTCTGCAAACACTTTCTCTGCAGAGTCCCAAAACAGGCGTTTTCAGCCCATTACGGGCCTATAGAAGAAACAGCAGTAAGCACAGGGAAATATCTGCTTCTAAATCCAAAACGCAGCTATCTAACAGAACGGTTGTCAATGTGTGCACTCAACTTCCAGAGTTAAACCCGTGTGTGGATTCAGCAGTCTGCAAACATCTTCTCTGCAGAGTCCCAAAACAGGCGTTTTCAGCCCATTACCGGCATATGGAAGAAACAGCAGTAAGCACAGGGAAATATCTGCTTCTAAATCCAAAACGCAGCTATCTAACAGAACGGTTGTCAATGTGTGCACTCAACTTCCAGAGTTAAACCCGTGTGTGGATTCAGCAGTCTGCAAACACTTTCTCTGCAGAGTCCCAAAACAGGCGTTTTCAGCCCATTACCGGCATATGGAAGAAACAGCAGTAAGCACAGGGAAATATCTGCTTCTAAATCCAAAACGCAGCTATCTAACAGAACGGTTGTCAATGTGTGCACTCAACTTCCAGAGTTAAACCCGTGTGTGGATTCAGCAGTCTGCAAACACTTTCTCTGCAGAGTCCCAAAACAGGCGTTTTCAGCCCATTACCGGCATATGGAAGAAACAGTAGTAAGCACAGGGAAATATCTGCTTCTAAATCCAAAACGCAGCTATCTAACAGAACGGTTGTCAATGTGTGCACTCAACTTCCAGAGATAAACCCGTGTGTGGATTTAGCAGTCTGCAAACACTTTTTCTGCAGAGTCCCAAAACAGGCGTTTTCAGCCCATTACCGGCATATGGAAGAAACAGCAGTAAGCACAGGGAAATATCTGCTTCTAAATCAAAAACGCAGCTATCTAACAGAACGGTTGTCAATGTGTGCACTCAACTTCCAGAGTTAAACCCGTGTGTGGATTCAGCAGTCTGCAAACACTTTCTCTGCAGAGTCCCAAAACAGGCGTTTTCAGCCCATTACCGGCATATGGAAGAAACAGCAGTAAGCACAGGGAAATATCTGCTTCTAAATCCAAAACGCAGCTATCTAACAGAACGGTTGTCAGTGTGTGCACTCAACTTCCAGAGTTAAACCCGTGTGTGGATTCAGCAGTCTGCAAACACTTTCTCTGCAGAGTCCCAAAACAGGCGTCTTCCGCCCATTACCGGCATATGGAAAAAACAGCAGTAAGCCCAGGGAAATGTCTGCTTCTAAATCCAAAACGCAGCTATCTAACAGAACGGTTGTCAATGTGTGCAATCAACTTCCAGAGTTAAACCCGTGTGTGGATTCAGCAGTCTGCAAACACTTTCTCTGCAGAGTCCCAAAACAGGCGTTTTCAGCCCATTACCGGCATATGGAAGAAACAGCAGTAAGCACAGGGAAATATCTGCCTCTAAATCCAAAACGCAGCTATCTAACAGAACGGTTGTCAATGTGTGCACTCAACTTCCAGAGTTAAACCCGTGTGTGGATTCAGCAGTCTGCAAACACTTTCTCTGCAGAGTCCCAAAACAGGCGTTTTCAGCCCATTACCGGCATACGGAAGAAACAGCAGTAAGCACAGGGAAATATCTGCTTCTAAATCCAAAACGCAGCTATCTAACAGAACGGTTGTCAATGTGTGCACTCAACTTCCAGAGTTAAACCCGTGTGTGGATTCAGCAGTCTGCAAACACTTTCTCTGCAGAGTCCCAAAACAGGCGTTTTCAGCCCATTACCGGCATATGGAAGAAACAGCAGTAAGCACAGGGAAATATCTGCTTCTAAATCCAAAACGCAGCTATCTAACAGAACGGTTGTCAATGTGTGCACTCAACTTCCAGAGTTAAACCCGTGTGTGGATTCAGCAGTCTGCAAACATCTTCTCTGCAGAGTCCCAAAACAGGCGTTTTCAGCCCATTACCGGCATATGGAAGAAACAGCAGTAAGCACAGGGAAATATCTGCTTCTAAATCCAAAACGCAGCTATCTAACAGAACGGTTGTCAATGTGTGCACTCAACTTCCAGAGTGAAACCCGTGTGTGGATTCAGCAGTCTGCAAACACTTTCTCTGCTGAGTCAAAAAATTGGCGTTTTCAGCCCATTACCGGCATATGGAAGAAACAGCAGTAAGCACAGGGAAATATCTGCTTCTAAATCCAAAACGCAGCTATCTAACAGAACGGTTGTCAATGTGTGCACTCAACTTCCAGAGTTAAACCCGTGTGTGGATTCAGCAGTCTGCAAACACTTTCTCTGCAGAGTCCCAAAACAGGCGTTTTCAGCCCATTACCGGCATAAGGAAGAAACAGTAGTAAGCACAGGGAAATATCTGCTTCTAAATCCAAAACGCAGCTATCTAACAGAACGGTTGTCAATGTGTGCACTCAACTTCCAGAGATAAACCCGTGTGTGGATTTAGCAGTCTGCAAACACTTTCTCTGCAGAGTCCCAAAACAGGCGTTTTCAGCCCATTACCGGCATATGGAAGAAACAGTAGTAAGCACAGGGAAATATCTGCTTCTAAATCCAAAACGCAGCTATCTAACAGAACGGTTGTCAATGTGTGCACTCAACTTCCAGAGATAAACCCGTGTGTGGATTTAGCAGTCTGCAAACACTTTCTCTGCAGAGT